>NC_134486.1:369781235-369856235 GCF_040206685.1 Ascaphus truei
ATGCGCAGAGAGAGATTTGACTATCTTCACTCAGCATGCAATGGCTGACAATGAAAGATTAAGTAAGATCAATCACTGAAAACAAATATACTGTAGACAAACAGTTTACAACGTGCTAGATCATGAAGGGAATACTGAAGGTTTACTGAAAGGCATAGGAGAAAACAGAAAAGTGGACGCTTAGAAAACAAAGAACGAAGAAAAACAGGAAGCTCCCTATTATAAAACTTGGAATACATGATGAGTAGAATGAAAGGGTCAATGACCTTGGAATGTAGCTACAGTATGAGAAGGTTATGAATTATAGTACTTGTGTCACCGAAGACAACAAAAGCCTTATAGGAAATATTTAAAGCAGTATTTTCTCTTGCCCGTTTTTTTATTTTTATTAAATGCAGCAGTTCCTTACATTTATGGCAATGCAATGATCTAAGCTACCAATTGATCCATTCTCCCATGATCAAATCGGCAAAGATCCTGCTACCCAGTGCATGCAAAGAACAGGAACATAGCTCTCAATTTTCGTATCAAAGAGAAAGAAATAACACAAAAACAGTGCAACACAGAGCACCTGAGGAAGCTGGATACCGGTGAAACCCGTAGAGCGATCCTCACCTGTATGAACTAGCCACCGCGGAGGTTGTCCAAAGCGAGTATCTGTCCCCTGAGTTAAACCAGAAACCGATACCGTGAACGAATCACTTTGTGCGGTTGAGGAGGCGAAATTGGAATTCTCAGGCCGCTGGAGCCTGGGAGCTCAAAACACTTGTAGAATGGCAACATAGCGTAATTGTTTAAAAACATTATAAAGCTGAGAGAGAAAATCGGTGCACTCGCAAACCGCACCAAGGTTACCTTTCCTATTTAGAAACCTTCCAAAGATTTTCCTGACCTTTAAGAAAAACATCTTCACAATACTAGTACCACTACATTCACTTACTGTGACAAAAATGCTTGAAAATGGCTTCTAAATTGTGAGTGCATATACTGTACCATCACCTCATTGGCCATCTTCCAATTGATTTAAACAGTGTTGCACCAATTTTCTGTTATTTATTTCTCTTTCATATGGAAATTGAAAGCTGCGCTCCTGTTCTTCTCACTGGAGCTGCACCTCATTTTACAGGGATTGTATTTGTCTATGTTTATAATGTGTTAATAATATCACTTCAATACGTTGTATATATTGACTGCGCTATAAAATAAGTTGCCCTGAAACTTTAATTGTTCTATTTCAAGAGAGGAAGTCGTGTGGCTTCCTAAATGGTTGCTATAGCAATCCAAGAAAGCTTAATACATTTAAAAAATCATTTAAAAATCATTTTAAAATCAAAAAAATTTTGTTTTAAAAAGAGGTATCTTTATAAGTTTTCAGTTTACAACATAACCAAGGTCATATCACAAGTTAAGTCAACATAGAATCACAAAAAGACAGATCAATTTTACATATGGAGGTATTGGTAGAATCACCAAATACACTTGAAGAATGAACAATGAAGATTTCAATAAACAAATAAGCGCGGGGGAAAAAAACAACTTAAGAAAACTAGAATAAAAAGGAAAAAGAAGACAGAATTTAATAACAGCAATATGTTATAAGCGAACGCCTCTGTGTCCTGACAGACAAGATTTAAAAGAATAAAGTTGCAGATTCGCATGGAACATAGTTTGTGGGGACCAAAGTACATGAGGCTTCCCCACATTTACTGTACTGTATGTGTACGTTTTTCCATCAACATCATATTCTCTATAGAGATCTATAAGGGGTGCCTTCCCTCTTCCAATAAACTGCAAAAATGCATCCGGCAGTCGTTAAAAAGTGGGATAATAGGTTAAGTTGTTTTGAGAATCCGATGTTGGGAATGGGCCTACTGTACCAGCAATATCCAACAAGGGTCTGGAACAAAATCTTAATAGCTCATAGTGCTCTCTCACAGTGATACTGTACGCAAGATCTATATAGAGAATCTTCAAAATGAACCATAAGGCTCAGGCCCCACTGCCTCACACCACGCGCCCGCACTGCAGACAGGCGGCGCGTGGAGAGGCACTTGACCGCTATATGCGGTCTGTAGGGAGCAGGAGCGGCGGCCGGGGGGGGGGGGGGGGGTGGTTTCAGCGGAGGTCTCCCGGGCTGCAGGAGGGACCCCCACATGCCCTCTGCTGCTCCCGTCCGATACCACCCCCGTCCAGCAGATGGCTGCAGCGGAGGTCTGTCTCCCGGGCTGCAGGAGGGAGCTGTTGCCAGCTGTATGCTGAAAGGTTAGCAGCTCCCCCCCACAAATGCCCTCCTCTCCTTTCTGATCTCTCCCCCCGGTACGTACAGTACATACGTACACACACACACACACACACACACACACCACCCCCCTACCTTGTGCAGGAAGCTTTCTGACAGCTCCCGCCGCTGATACGCTCATCAGCGCACCACGTGACGCGTAACCGCTCGGGATCGCAATTGTCTTGCATCCCCTGGCGGCTGACGCGTCACAGCGCGTTGTGAGCCGTGCAGCGAGGGGGGACTGGGACCGGCTAGGAAAGGATACCCCTGCTGGTGAGGAACGCGCGCGCACCGTCGGACGCAGCGGGACTAAAGCCTATTTGTTTTATGTACTAGCAAGGGGTGCAGAATTTATTAAAAGAAGTACTGTAATCATTGGCCAGATGCAAAAATGGACTAAATCTTATATAAAAATCATGTAAATAACTAAATTACAATGAAATCAACAATGAATTGCAACTATTGTAGTTTTGGAACATAAATGTGTCCCCTAAATTGATTAGATTAGACTAGTGTAGCAATGTTTAATATGCACAGCACTTTATTCATTTATCTCCGCAAAGAAGGGTGGGTAGCCGTGTTGGTCCTTCCATGTAGTAACAAATGTACATACCATATGCACATTTGCACTATTCCCTGACACAATTCTTTATATAGATCACCAGATATAAAATAGATATTTTTCACATTCACTGTCTTGTCCCACTCACTCCCCCACACGTCTCCTTAAATGTCTCGGGCCCCCTTTGCATATCAAAAGAGAACAGCCTTCTACAGTATATCTCTACTGTTAATTTTCACACCAGGCTACCTGTTTCTACCTTATCTTATTTCACACTTCTTGTCTACATCCATTGTAACGAGATATCCCTCTTACGTACTCTGTACTGTATATTATACTGTGTTTCTGTATTTCTGCCATACCCGATGAAGGACCCCGAGAGATTTGAAATCTTGTAACATTTCAACTACTTGTTGACCTATTCCCTCTCCCTGCTTTGTTACCTTATGGAAAAAAGGACCAACCCAGCTGCTCACGCTTCTTTGCGTTCTTTTCCTAAAGAAGATTGAAATCACCCTTCAAATACGGAGTTACAGATGGGTGAGTCCTACAGCCATCAAACTTCTCTGGAACGCCTCTAAAATGGCATCTCCGGAAAACAGTGTCTCCCCTGGGTCTGGCAGGACTAACAATCGCTGTACTTTCACCCCGTTAAATAGTATTCTTCTCCATGTGCTCCTACTGTACATTGAATATGTACAGTACACAAAAGATAGCTGTCTAACTGGGTCATTTCATAAATAGAGCGTTGTTTCAAGTCTATTTTGACCTTTTATAGTGTATAATAAAAAAAGAGATATGTCCTCAGAGGACCAAAAAACTCCCTCTTCTTCCTTTGTTACTACATTTATCTAAGTGATTCAAGTAAATACTGAAGGAGCAACAGCAGCGATATAATATAATATATAATATAGCTAATATATAGTAATATATCACCCAGAAAAGTCACTACCCTGGCAATCTTCATGTAGGTACAACTAGAAGTCAGATGCTGACAGCCATAGGGATATACTATAAAGATTTGCGGATACAGTGTACCTTTATCAGAGTAGAAGAAAAAAAGGAAAGTTGGTTGAAAGAACCATGTTTGTAACAAACCTCAAATGATTTGAGGGGAAAAATATATAATCATTGAAAGTAGAATGTTGGGTCACATTAAAAAACAAAACAAAACAAAGAATACACATATTTTTAAAGGGTGTGAGACAAACAAACAAAAACAATATAGGTATAAATGTTACAGAAATGACAATCAGAGGTGCAACTAGGTATTTTTGCACCCGGGGCAAGTTCCATCAACTGCGCCCCGCCACCCCCCAATTTTTTTCTATGTTCTATTTCTCTTCCTTTCTTTTCCACCACGTATCCCTCTCCTCCTTTCTTTCTACCCCCCTCGTTTCCCCCCCCCCCCCCCCGCCACAAGTCTCTCTCAACCCCATCCTACGAAGCAGCCCGGTCCATCCAGGCCCTAACACCGGAAGTGATGATTGACTTCCAAGTAAGACCGCTAGGGCTGACCCCACCTCCCACGGCTGCGTCCTGTGACGTTCGTCTCCTCTGCTGCAGACTACATCGCAACACACTCCTTCGCCCACAGGCACCCCACCGCCTGCGCCCCATAGCCCACTCTGTCAGGGGTTGCGCCTCTGGGGACAATAATGAACCGTGTGAATTACTATCAAACTTTGCTGACACAAAAATAATCAACTATTTAAGAGCTGTTACATTGAGCATCAGGGATGTATAGATGTAGGCGTTGGTACCCTTGCTAACGCTGATTAAAGTAAGAAATACCACGCAAAATAACACATGCGTAAAATAGAACAGCCTTGTTTTCAATGGATTCAATGTAGTTCTTGCTTAAAATATCGCGGTAACGCATCATAATGCGTTAATGGGTGAACAATGTCCGCAGCGTCTTTACTATCCACAGGCTTGTTTGATTAATTAATAACATGTATTTGTTTCAACAACAAATGTTTCGATTTTTGGTCCTAACCTTATTTAGACCTTTATGTCCCAAAAATGTGGAGACTACGTATGGTTTATATTAACAACCACAACAATTAATGCCCACAATGAAGAAAGATGTTAACAATGCACATTGCAGAACTCAATCAGCAAGCTGTTCCTGGTTTAGGGATGATAGCATAGAAGGAACTGCAACCTGTTCCATCGCTCTCCATGACTCACCATCTGCATAGACAAGACAGAGTGGCAATTACTAATACTATTAACTTGGATAAAGAATCCCTGAGCAGCACTCAAAATATGCCAAGGTATTATTAAGGTTATTTATCATTAAGTAGTGTTTGCTGTTATCTATTCAACTCCAAAAGGTAGAAGTCAGTATCTCAAAAAAACAGTTGCATGTTACAGTACAGCATCACATTTAAAATGTTTTTTTTTTAATCACTGACGTCCAAGATGACAACATTGGATAAATACATAATTCTTGTATTCGCAATAAGATTGAGGTATTCCTAGAGCTCCTTTGTTATCTTTTCCTATTCAAGTAGCCAATTATAACTCTGTGTGGTCAACCTGGAAGGATTAAAATCAGTGAGACAATATAGCTTGGGGACAGAGTGCTGTGTGAGGCAGCACAGAATTGCTATTGCACCAAAAACAACTTTAGTGCCTTGCATAGCACACTGACCATCCCTCTGCCCCTATCGCCCCATGGTCGCTGTCCCCCGGAGGCACTTATCTCAGTGTCCGAATGATCCCCCTACCCAGATTGTGCTGCACATCTCGCAGGGCCGACATTAGGGGAAGGCGGCTTCCTTGGGTCCTTCACCTTTGGGTGCCCCGCACTTCCTCCCCTCATCGGTGCTGGGAACCAACTTCCACTCGAAAGGAGTGGGGACTTGGAGATAGGGTGTGCGGGACACCCCTCCATTGCAGCTCCCTTCCTCCGGTCGGAAGGATCCTGGTGCCGACACTAGGAGAGAGAAGAGGGAGCCCAGGTGCCTCAGGACCGGAAGAGAGAGGTAGGTGTGGGGGGAGGTGGTGGTGGTGTGTGTGCCCGCTGTGAGAGGGTTCTTACCTTTTTCAAAGCGGGTCACCTCCTGTAGTGTCTCGTTGTCATGGTGACTGACATCAAAAGACGCCGTGACATTATAGGAGGACGCGCAGCCATGATAACGTGACATCACATGCCACCGTCATATTACGTCACGTCATGTGATGCCGCGACACTGTCGGAATAGGGTGCTTGGCAAGGTAAATCCCTTAACTTTTTTTTACAGGGTGCAGGGGGTGGGAGGGTGCCCACTGCCAGAGTGGCACCTTGGGCTCCGCAAAGCCTTAGGCCAGCCTTGGCATGGGGTTATTACTGTGACAGAGAGGAAGGCCATGCTGCTGAACCACTGTCCCATCTGGCTGCACCTGTCTGCCATAATCCCCTCATCCCCCCCCCCATATGATGCTGCACCTGCTGACAGTAACCCACACACCTCTTCTACTAGGCTCATACTGCACTCCACACAGTTATTTTCATTCTCATTGTGGTTCTATTGCATTCTGAGGTGGGCGAATACTCCGCCTAAATACAAATCTGATGTTGATTGGACAGTTCTTTTGAGTCGCAAATTATTCTTTAAAAAGGTCGATTCTGGGAAGAGTATATAAATAGTGGTGCAGTCCCAAGCTTAAGCCATTGTGTTGTTGGTACTGCAGAGTTTACCTGTGGGTTGGTTAGGGCTGAAGTTGCTGTAGTACTATACTGTAGTGCTGTCAAGTATTCTAAAACAAATCTGGGGCTATCACCAAAAAGACCCGGTACATGCTGGGTTCATGAATCAAACTGAATGGGACTGCCAGGGACCCCTGCTGTGTTAATCCAATGGGCCATTAGTCTCTGCAGAAATGTCACTGAAATGTTTGCAGCCTGTACCTGGATCTTGTTGGTGATAGCCCCAGATTTTCCAAGGCAAGTTTAAGGCAAGTTTTAGAAAACTCATCGGCGCACCTGTAGCTCAAACATTTATACAATTTGTAAAATCCGAGCTCCATGGATAGATTTGAAAGAATCCGAGAGGGCGAAAGTGGATGAAATCAGACTTCGGATTTTAGCGCACGGATCGGGCTAGGCCTGAAATGCATGGGAAAATCAGCGGATCGAATTTAGACAGGTTTGCCAATCTCTAGATATCAGACTGTAAATATCTCTCTCTCTCACACCACGCTTCAGTTTGCCATGTTAAAACTGCTTACTAGTAGGATTGCTTCTATTTCACATTTTAACAATTGTAATGTTATGCTAACAGATGTAAGCAGTTTGAAACGTTGATGGTTTACTCCAGACTCTGCTGACCAGTCTACCTTCTTATATTCGAGATACCACAAATAGTTTGATCTTCATGGAAAATGTTATCTGGGATAGGAATTTTAAAAGGGTTCACTATGGATGTCACATCATTATACAATATTATTGATCAGCACCACAAAGTCACGGTCATACAATTTTTTTTACAATTAGCACATTTATCCATTTCCCAAACCACTTTTCTTTTAGATTAAAACCACCTTTTCACTCACTCACAATTATTTTCTTTTCGACTCACAGTTCTATCTACAAAAGAAACCATGGGGATGTCTTTTGTCCCTTCATATGCTAACCTTTTCATGGTCTTATGGGAGACAACAAAAATGTATTTCGTAAACACATTATCTTCTATAAACGATATATAGATGATCTTATCTTTATTTGGGATGGGGATTCCATGCTTTTACACACCTTTTTATCAAGCCCTTAATCACAATGATGTTAATTTAAAATTTACTTTTGAATGTAATTCTCACCATATAAACTTTCTTGATGTAACATTCTATATTGACATGAACAGCCAAATACAGACTGATATTTATAGAAAAACCCACTCTAGGAATCCCTTTCTCAATGTGGCCAGTAACCACCCCATATCTCTTATTAGGGGCATTCCCAAAGGACAATTTCTCAGTTATATGAGACTTTGTTCTGATCATAACTTTTTTTGAACATTCTAATGATCTTAATCAAAGATTCACCGCCAGGGGTTATATCAAGGATGACATATAAGTAGGGTTTGAGCATGCCAAATTCACTAATAGATTAGATTTGGTTTCACACAAAAAACAACGACATAATCTTACACACAGACACAAGTCAAAGACTTTTCTCTAGCGCCCTGTTCATTACTCAATATAATAAATAAGTAAATGAGATCCGCAATATTGTTCATAAACATTGGGAGACATTAAAATTGGATAGAGCCCTTCAGTCGATCGTTTATGGAGGCACAAGATTTGCATTCAAGAAAGCCAAGTCTTTGACCTCATATCTGTCCCTGAGTTTATTTCATTCTCCTTCAACTAATGCACACACGGGCTTCCACAAATGTGGATACTGAAGTGTCTGTCAGTTTGCGAAGCCTATCAATAAAGTTATTGGTCTACTCTCTAGATTTCCCCATAAAATCAATACTTTTATCAATTGTCATTCTAGCTTTGTGATTTATATGCTGAAATGTGGGTGTGACAAAGGGTATGTTGTCCGCACTACAGTATGGGACCTTTCTAAGCACCTCCCTAGCGGGCTAATAGGTAGCTAGGGTACAGAAAAGAAACGATAAAAACAGTGATAAGAACAAAGACTGTACATACTGTAAAGTGTATAATGTCACTAAGTAACTATGTACAGTGATAAATAAAGCTTATATTTGTATAAATAAAGTTCCTGGTGCCCTTCATTGCATCTTCAATGCCTAGCCAGCACCCCGACAAGGTAAAGATTAAGCAAGCATGTAAATAGACACCAGATGTAAACTCATTAGGAGAATGGGCATGGAGGGTTACCATGATAAGAAAAAAAAAAAAATATATATATATATATATATATATATATATATATATATATATATATATATATATATATATATATAAAACAAGCTGAAGGTATTATTTAATAGACTCGTACATTAAAGGAGAAATCCATGCACTATCTTGTGTGTGTTCTTTTAAATAAATACGCTCTGTAGTATTAGAGAACCTGGCATGCTCGGTGTAACGTTAATGTTACCTTCCAGCATGTTCTAGAACTGCCCCTTCCTCAGGGGTAGTGAATACTGGTGATGAGGATCTGCTTTTAGGGCTCATCCCTAGACATCTTTGCGGCTTGCATGCTTTGCCCACTGATACACGTCTGCATAACCGTTACTGCGACATGCTCTTCTCATATGGCCATATTTTGGGATTCTAACTGATTAGGAACTATCCCGATCTTTAACACAATAACAGGAGGCCTGACCTATACTATAATTTAGGGAACGTATCCCCTACCTCAGGCCTGCACAACTCCATTCCTCAAGGGCCACAAATAGGCCAGGTTTTCAGGATATTCCAACTTCAGCACAGCTGGCTCAATTAGTGGCTCAGTCATACTACCTCTACGTCCCGAAGTTCCTCTCCTTCTGCCATTGTGAAACCTCACTCCCAGAACTCTCTGCTTCCTGTGACATGGTACCTCAGTGTCACCACAGGGTGGAGCATAGCCTCAACTGATCACCATTAACCCATTGTAATACACAAGTAAACAGTAAACTCACAAGGGGGGCGGGCAGTTACATATAGGTAATAGATAAATGAATAAAAGGCAATTAGATTGCAAGCTTTGCATGGCAGGGACTTCCCCAATGTTTACTTTTATGTATTACGCGCTTATTTCCACAATTGTTCTCCGTATTATGATCTGTATAACATTATCATCATCGTTTATTTGTATGGCACCAATATATACTATAGTGCAGCACATGGGAGGGAGGACAAGGACCTTGTATGATCCATCTCTAACATTCCTGTATACAGGTCTGGTGCAATGTATACAAAAATACAACACAAATAAGCAGCAGTGTGTAAGGATACAGAATGTATCTGTACATCTACAGGAGTACTTCTCAATCCTATTCTCAGGGTATCCAGTACCAGGTTTTAAGAAAAATCTATTATTTACCAAAGACATATGAACTGTTACTTTACATATTGGTATCCTCAAAATATGACCTCATAATGGTTTCCTTAGTATGTTAGAGTTGAAAATCACTGTTCTCTAAGCACATACAGTACTGCAGGTCACTGTTTTTTAACCAGGATTACCAAGAATCTATGGGTTTCCCTGGGCATCCCTAAAGGGTTCCTTGCAGTTTTCAAGTGATTTGAAAACTGTACTAAATACAGAAGAATTTACAATGCAGCTGATCTCAGACGCGCTAACAGAGGGGGTTAGGGTTCCTTACAATGCATATTACATAGTAGATTAGGTTGAAAAAAGACATGCGTCCATCAAGTTCAACCTATGCTAAATTTAGACGACAGATACTTTACCCTATATCCGTACTTACAGTATATAGGATCTCAGACACGATATTAGAGAGGGTTGGGGTTCCTTACAATGCATCTGATCTCAGAAGCGCTATTAGAAAGGGTTGGGTTTCCACAGAATTTCACAATATAGTTATAGGGTTCCTAACCCCCCCAAAAAAACAGTTGGAAACCACAGCTGTTGATGTTTACTTTGTATCTTTAGTCTGGCTGCCGGTGTTGCCCTCTCAACAATGCCAATACTGTATATCAAAAAGCAGATTGATCATTTAATAATGAGGTTTCTGAGAAAGACAGTGCATAGCGGTATTGCAACTCGCCAGACAATGCAGCATGTTTCTTTTGGAACATGAACTGGTGTTACAGTATCTAATAGCTCACAGAAAAAGCATACCGAGATTGCATCCATTTTTACATCAAACAGCAACAGACTAGTCTCTAATTGAACAAGGTGAGAGGTCATATTCGGACTGTTCAGGCCCTGTTCTCAAAAGGGCACAATGTGCAGTAATTAGATTTTTTTTTTATAAAGAGAAACTGCCCCTTAACATCCAGTGTGACCAAGCGTTTATAATCCCTACAGGGAGTCTATCTTTTTTTAGTTCAGGCAGAGCCGAGATCAATGGCACAAAGAAACTTTCAGTAAGTAGGAGTTCGTAACCAGCTTCTACCCCACAGTTGACAGGTGAAGGATGACACTTCGTGCTGAGTAGCCCATAAAGAAAGTTAATTCCAACACTCACCTTGAAGCATAGATAAAAGGTTGAATGATTGCTGATGGCATAAAGTGCAGAGAAAGAGGCCGGCTTCTAAATCACTGAGTGTTCAAGTAAAACCATAAAAGAACACAACCTCCAGCAGATGCTCATCTCAACTGTGTTTGCAGAAATCATTAACCCCTTCACCCTTGAAAGCATCTCATGTCAGAGTTATAGCATATTATCTGTTACTGAGTTGAAATGTAGTTGCAATTGCATAATTATATTTATGGATTCTGCCTGTGTTTATTTCCTTTCTACAAAAAAAAGATGATTCACTATTTATACAAAAAAATAAATGACAGGTGTGGTTTCTTATAAAAGTGAAAAACCTGCCCCAAAAATACAGTTTAGTTTGCATATTCCAATGCAAAATTCTCCAATACTTTGCAATTTGTAAATGGTGAACTGCTCTTTAACATTGCACATATGTTTCCTCAAAGTGGGTATAAAGTGTGGGCGCATTAGGCCAGCAATATTATTGTAATAAAAATGGCAGGGGATACTAAGTATTTTAATCAAAGTTGGTACTTCAGAGGGTTAACCTTGGTTAGAAATTGTGTTAAAAATACAATAATTGTTTTTATAACAGGTCAAGACCCTTCCTGTGTCTGTCTGATCTATAAAGAGGGTTTAATTGCTTGGCTTTCACTGATAGCCTACTTAAAGGGAAATATGATAGTTTAGAAGGCTGGGGACAATAGCCAGATCATGGTCTGTCAGCCACAAAGAAACATTTTTCTTTTAAATCCCCTGTGCATCACAGAGAGATGACAAACACGTCACCAATTAGTTGGAGGGATTTAAAAATAAATAAATAAAGATATCATGGGATGACATCTATTCTGAAGAATAACGTTTAGAGATTTGTAATCGTTGCAAGGAGGCAAATGCAATATATCCAAACCATTTAGGTGCAAGGAACAGATCTCCATTTGTCACTCAAATTTAGGAGCCCGACGGTCAAAATGAGTATTGTTACATTCAGCAAACTCCCCATAACCTATTGATATGAGTCACACTGACTATGATATGACTCACTGTCTTAGTATTTGAAAAATTACGATATGAGGTATTTAATATAATTAGTCAGACGTTTAAAATCCAAAGAAGGGATTTTTTTTTTCTTAAGTCATAAAGCAGTCAGCCAGAGCTGATTTACGACAGGGTGGGCTTACTGTATGTTCTTTCAATAGGAAAAAGATAGTACTTAAGGCTCACCAAGTTATAGGAGTGTATATATATGTATAGGTATAATAAACTAAGCCACGCTTTAAAGGTGTATCTGTATACTCGAATAATCCATGTATCATCTGATCCACCAACAAATAAAACTCCAGTGTTAGATAACACCCACACTGCAGTGTACCTTCATATAGCTCCTTAAATATGATGCTGATAGTTATTAATATGGAGGAGTGCGGGGTCCTTAACCGTAGGCTGTCTATATATATATATATATATATATATATATATATATATATATATATGGTGTATGTTGGTTAGTAATGCAATCGTAGCTGTATTGGTGCAGCTGCTATTGCTCCCAATGTTAGGGGTGCAGTTAATTGCAAATAGTTATGCTGTTAGAGTAGTATGCAGATAGTAGGGTGATAGCCTATAAATGACACCTAGGCAAGGCAGAAAACGTAAACATAGTAAAAATCCTATAAATATGTAAGGATAAGGTGCTGGGTCTATGTCCAAACCAGTAATCTCTTATAGTATAATCAGCTGTCTGTCCGGACACTCCCAGCATGAAGTCACTGGCAGGCTTTGCTGTGTATCGTCCAAAACGGGCTCCCTGATCTCAGCACAGTATTACTTCTAAGGCCGCGCTTATAGTGCGTGCGACGGCGACGTGACGGATGACGTCACCCGTCGCCGCAAGCGAAAGTTGTTACATAGAAGATGAAGTTGAAAAAAAACGTACGTCCATCAAGTTCAACCTATGCTAAATTTAGACAACAGATATTTTATCCTATATCTATACATACTTATTGATCCAGAGTTAGGCAAACAAAAAAACCCAGAGTCATATCATCCAATGATATCTCATAAGGGGAAAAATAAATTCCTTCCTGACTCCAAGAATTGGCAATCGGATTAATCCCTGGATCAACATTCTTCCCATGTATACTTATTTGGTATATCCCTGTATACCTTTCCTATCTAAAAAGATGTCCATCCTTTTTTTAAAAAAAAATCTATTGTATCTGCCATCACAGTCCCCATGGGTAATGAATTCCACATTTTAACTGCCCTTACTGTAAAAGAAACCATTCCTTCGTTGCTGGTGAAATCTCCTTTCCTCCAACCTTAAGGGATGGTCCCGAGTCCTTGTACTGCCCGTGGGATGAATAGTTCTTTTGAAAGCTCCTTGTATTGTCCCCGAATATATTTGTATATAGTTATCATATCCCTTCTTAGACGCCTCTTTTCTAATGTAAATAAATCTAATTTAGCTAGTCTCTCCTCATAAGTTAGATTGTCCATTCCCTTTATTAATTTGGTGACTCTTCTCTGCACTCTCTCTAGTTCCATAATGTCTTTTCTTAGGATTGGTGCCCAAAATTGTACTCCATATTCAAGGTGTGGTCTTACTAATGCTTTGTAAAGGGGCATAATTATGTTTACTTCCCTTCCATCCATTGCCTGTTTAATGCAAGATAAGATCTTGTTTGCCTTTGCAGCTACTGCATGACTTTGGGCACTATTGCTAAGCCCGCTGTCTACAAGCACTCCAAAATCCTTCTCCATCAAGGATTACCCCAATTTATCCCCATTTAATTTGTAATTCACCTTTTTATTCTTGCATCCCAAATACATAACCTTACATTTATCTGTATTAAACCTCATCTGCCATTAACCTGCCCACATTTCCAGTCTCTCCAAGTCCTTCTGATGAGAAATTACATCCTGCTCTGATTCTATTACCTTCCACAATTTAGTATCATTAGCAAAGATGGAGACTTTGCTCTCAATGCCAACCTCAAGGTCATTAATAAACAAGTTAAAAAGCAGGGGTCCCAGTACCAATTCCTTAGGTACTCCACTCACGACTTTAGCCCAACCTGAAAAACTTCCATTTATGACAACCCTCTGTTGTCTGTCCTTTAACCAGTTTTCAATCCAGGTGCATACAGGCATACAGCATAAAGACACTCACTTTAAGCACACTCGCAAGTAAGGACATATCGTCCAATAGGCAAACGGCAGCTCACGCATGCGCCTGTCAGCATGTCCTGAACTACAATACCAACTCCCTACCTGTACTGAAGCTGTGCGCAAGCGGGGAGACTATAGAGCCTGTCACAAATGCGTTATTTATATCAGTTATGCACGTATAGGACAATTGCAGTACAGTACATGCATCGATAAGTGGAAAAAGATAGTGCTTCACTTTAAGTACATTTTCGCTTTACATACATGCTCTGGACCCATTGCGTACGTTAATGCGGGGTATGCCTGTATATTATTACTGAGTCCAATTTTCTTTATTTTGTACACCAACCTTGTGTGTGAAACGTATTAAAAGCCTTTGCAAAATCTAAGTAGACCACATCAACTGCATTACCCTGGTCTAAATTCCTACTTACCTCCTCAAAGAAACAAATAAGGTTAGTTTGGCATGATCTATCCTTCATACATCCATGCTGACTATTACTAATAATTTTGTTTTCCATTAGGTATTCCAGAATATTATCCTGTATTAAACCTTCAAGTAGTTTCCCCACTATTGAAGTCAGGCTTACAGGCCTGTAATTCCCCGCTTGTGATCTATCTCCCTTTTTAAATATAGGCATCACATCTGCTTTACTGCAGTTGTAATTTGCTTTCCACGAACGTCGCGGGCGACAAGGTCTTTGATTGGTTCAGAGGCCGTCATATGTGGTGACAGCCTCTGAAAAATCAAATATGACCAGCTTCAAAAATTCGCACCGCCAGCGTCGCTCCCGTCGACTCGCGCTTAAAGCGCAGCCTAAGGCTCTAAGTCTATGTGGTGTTTTGAAACCACTAAGCTCTTAATCGCAACTTTAAATCTATAGTCTAGTATATATGTCGAGTATACAGAGTATCAGGAGCCCGAAGTAATACAGCCTTTGCACTTGTCAGCCTCTGAGGCTGACAAGTGCAAACACAACCTAGGTTATAGAGTGCTTAACAGCCGAGTTCTTTTTCTTCGGTATTAAAACAAAAACTTTAATAAGTCATGATTTGGCCTCTGAATGAACTATTTTCATGCTTTGAATAGAGTATAATACATTTTCGGACAAATTTTGCTATAACAGATCGGTGTATTAAGTGCATAGTTTTTTCTTTTTCTAAACAGGGACCTTAGATCCGGGCAGATCGCTAAATATTTTATTTACATATTTCTTGGGTGGTAACAGCGGGTATTATTGCAACCGAGTAAAGGGTAAATGTTCGGTCCTCTGCATGTGTTTTTCTTTCTCCTATGGCTACAGTGTCCCTTGCCATTGTTTCTTGTTACTGTGTACAGTCCCTAGCTGCCATTTCTGTCTGTTGCTTTAACATCCCAATCTCTATCCCCTTAGATCAGGGGGGCGCAAACTTTTTTCCCTGCGCCCCCCTGACGGCTGTCCCCTCGCTCCCGCGCCCCCCCCAACCCCAACTTACCCGCGCTCCGGCGTAATGACGTCACATTGCCATAGCAACGTGACGTCACATGACCTCGCAGCGTCATTTTGACGCCGCGTTGCCATGGCGCCGCAGGGAGGAAGCCGCCGGAGTCACGGTAAGTTAGGTTTACAGAGGCCCTGCAGCTCCCCCGGCACTTAATTTAAGTGCCTTCGGGAAGCGCGCGGGGCCTCTGTAAACCCCGCGCCCCCCGTCGGCAGTGTCGCGCCCCCCCTGGGGGTCGCGCCCCACAGTTTGCGCACCGCTGCCTTAGATAATGGTATATTCCTAGATCCCTAGCACTTTGTACAGTCCTGCCTTATTTCCTGGGGAAAGGCTGTGGCATCAGCCTTTATCAGCTTTCAGCCATTGCTAGCGGTTACCCCACACTGCTCTTTCTGTGATCGCATTGTTTTTTTTTCACCTTCCCCTAATTAATGTATTTCTAAAGTTGTTTTTTTATCATTTCTGTTTGTTAGGTGTAGCCCTGGTAAGGAATTGGGCTATATGTCTTTCCTCCTTCTGGTATAAGCCCTGGTAAGGGCAGGCTGCCAGAAGTTATCATGGATTTCCCCCACTTCAAGCACTGCTCTGAGTGGTGGAGGTAGGTCAACTGACCCTGTGTCTAAGGCAAGACACACAAGGGAGGGCCCTGCTGAAATCATAAAGAGCAGGGCACTGCCTATTTAGTTTGGTCTAGTCTAGTCAGTCCTTAGTCTGAGAGTGTGCTGTGTGAGTCTGTCACCTGGCTGGCCCAGGGTGGCAGGGAGAGCCAGACATCAATTTACAGTTGGAGAAGGAGAGCTCAGCAGCCTATGAGTAGAGCTGATGGAGGTATAGTTAGGGAGGTGGACCAATTCCTCTCACCCTGTTTAGGGGGTGAGGGAAGAGCTAGCCCCACCCTGGGTGCCTTTGGCCTGGGATGGTGGCAGGGAAAGAGACCATCCTGAGGGAGAGCAGTTTGGAGGAAGAAGACAACCTGTACCTGACTGAAAGTACTGCTGCTGTTGTTGCTGCTATTCCTGCTGCTGTAACAATAAAGAGCTGCTGCTGCTTTTAAGAAAGATTGTGTGAGACTGGAATCTTTCGTCCCCGAGTGGGGGACTCTCTGGAAGGATTCCACCCCACGTTCCTGGGGCTTACCAGAGATGGAGGCGCTGCATCACTAAATGAAACGAAGGCATTCACCCCAGAAACCTGATCCTGTCATCCCCCATACCATCGCGGGAGACTCAGGTCCTCCTGTTGCTAGCAGGTATGCACCACACTAAGACACGTAGCCAGACCCTAGTACAGATGAGGGGGTACGATCTGCGATTGGCCCCGGGAAGGGGGGCTACATAGGTTTTGTGTATCCAATTGCGAGTTAAAGAGATTAGTATTACACTACCTATCTACTCCTCTGGACTGAGTGCAATAAATAGGGTTCTGTTTGGATGAATCTATTTCATAAGTTGCGTTTATATACAGTATGTGACTTTGGCTCTTCCTATATGCACCGTCCATAATTTATTAATTACGAACACCTATTAAGGTGAGCGGTGGTATATAATTTTTGTTGTATAACCAAAATATCCCAAGATTTCTTCTCCATTACAAGGTTTATGCCATTCAAAGGCAGTCCTTTGGTTAAAAGCTGTAAAACATGTTTTAGCAAACAGATGGTGCAGACATAATTTATCCCGTTAGTGTGTAAAAATGCATGAAGAAACCCGATAATGCACGCACTATTGTTGTATTAAGTAGCGCCTGTGTTAACGCAGGGCCGCCGACAGAGAGGACAGCTGGGAACTGCTGTCCCTGCCGATCGACCAAACAGTTTGCACAATCTAGTTCAGTTGTGTTGTTGCCATAGCAGCTCATTTACTAATAGCAAGAGCCTGGTTTGGAGGGGCCTTCATCATGGGTGAGGACTAGATAACAATATAGAGAACAAAAAAACCGTGTACAAGCTCCAGGGGGTCCGGCTGAAGATGCATTTAAGGCATTCTAATAAATACAATATAAGGAGCTGACACCGGAAAATGGGGAATGAAGGGTTAAGCAGTACTGTGTGATAACGGATGATTGGGGGTAACAGGAGGGGAACAAACAGGGACAAAGTAGTGTGAAATGTATTCACGTGGTCCCCATAGCCCCGGCAAGCCATTATGCACTATTAAAAACAGATCCCACACATGCCTTTCTCCATGAGTTATATGGACTCCTGGACCTAGGCAAGATATTACAAGTACTGTCAGCTAATGAATTTGATTTTCTCAACTGTAAACACCCTGTTGTTCCAATTTTCCATCACTTACCCAAAATTCATAAATCTCTTGTTGCTCCCCCAGGAAGACCCATTGTCTCTAGCATTGGGTCTCTTGGTGAAAATGTATCTATTTATGTTGATCACTATCTACAGCCCTTGGTTTCTTCTCTTCCTTCTTATCTCCTTGACACATCTCACGTACTTTCTATCTATTCAGAGTTCACTTGGGCACCTCATTATTTGTGGGTCACACTCGATGTGGCCTCAATTTACACTAGTATTTCTCATTCACATGGTCTTACTGCGGCATGTTTTTTTCTCGAGACACATTCTGATCTTTCACCTGCGCATATCACTTTTTTACTTGATAGCATTTCTTTTTTACGAACGCACAACTATTTTATGTTTGCGGGAAGTTTCTATCTCCAAACACGTGGCACAGCAATGGGAACATGCTTTGCCCCTTCATATGCCAAACTTTTCATTGGTTTGTGGGAACAGAGCCACGTGTTTGGGGATGGGAACCCCTACAGACATCTTATAGTTTATTACCACCGCTATATAGATGATCTTTTATTGGTTTGGCAGGGCACTATCACTCAATTGCGTGCTTTTATCCATCACCTTAACACTAACCCTTTCAATCTTTCTTTCACCTCCCAACACCATCACCATCACATTTATTACCTTGATCTCTGTCTATATGTTTATTTGGATATGAAAGTTCATTCAGATATATATAGGAAACCCAATGCTCGTAATACACTACTACATGCCACTAGCTGTCATGATAAGAATTTATTTAAAGGTATACCTCGGGGTCAATTTCGACGTATTCGTAGAAATTGCTCAAGCATTGAGGATTATGAAACTAGATCAATTAAGTTGATCAAGAGATTTGAGGCTAGAGGATATGATCCCATTATTCTCCAAGAGGCTTATCAAAGTGCTAAACAAGAACCAAGGGTCAATCTAATTCAATCTTGCGGTGCTATCTCCAAGAGTAAACGTAACAACATTTTGCATAGGAGCGATGATAATAATCAACCTCTTTTTATTACAAGATATAGCAACCAGGCTAATGATATTAAAAGAATAATTAAGAAAAATTGGTACATCATGGCTACTGACCCATTTCTTAAAGACATGGCATCTAATGATCCTAAAATTGTGTTTCAAAGATCTGAAACAATGGGTAATCTTGTATCACCTAGTGTGCCTAAATCGACCTTAAAACAAAATAAGGGATTTTTTTTTAAATTTTACTGGTTGCTATCCCTGTCATCACTGTAAAATGTGTAAATATCTTTTAAAAACAAAGACTTTCTCTAAATCAGATGGTACTAGGGTGTTTAACATTTTCTCATGTATAACATGTAATACTGATCACGTCATTTATATGCTCATATGCGATTGCAATAAGCGTTATGCCGGTTTGACCACAAGACCTTTGAAACAACGCATACTTGAGCATATGAGATTAATTGTTAAAAAAGATCAATTACACCCAGTATCAAAACATTTTGATACATGTCAAAATGGAAGTTTGACTAACCAAGTGTGTTGCACTGGAATCTATTAGACCACATTTTAGGGGGGTAGATAGAAGCAATTTGCTTCACAAACGTGAGGCTTTTTGGATTTTCACACTCGACACGTTAGCACCCAATGGGTTAAATATTGATTGGGACCTGAAATGTTTTTTTATAGATACTTATAGTTTTGTTTATTGATTTTTTTAGTCACTAAACATTTTCATCACTATTATTATTGTCTATTTATAAGATAATTCTTTTGAATATATGTCCACTTTTTATAAGAGGAACATCTGAATCCCATTCTTATTGTCTGCATTTATTAATATATAGACATGTAATTATATATTCTTACCCTTTTTTATTACATTATTGCTTTATCGCCCTCCATAGTGTTTTCTATACATTTCAGTTACATTTATTTCATCTTTGTTATTCATTTAATATTTGTCAGTTTTGATTATTTCTTTTTTCTTCTTCCTCTTTTTTTTTCTTTTTCTTCTTTTTCCTTTTTTTCTTCTTTTTCTTTACTTTTCATTCATAGGTTATTCATACAACACTTAATCTTACATATATATATATGAGTTAAGTTTGTTACTGCTTGTTTTAGTAGTTATGGTTGTTTGCTTTAGGACATTTATTTATTTATTAGACCTACTATGTTATATGTATTATGATTACTATGCCTTGCCTCTGATAATCAATTCATATCATTGGCAACAACTGAGTAGATTAATTTATTCACTCAGTTGGTTGCTTTGTATACAATAAGGACGCCAATACTACAATACAACCTATTTATTTCATTTATTTTTTCTTGTATTCTTTATTTACACATTCATTACCTTTGTCATTTTCTAATGTTTTGTTTTATGTCTCCAGGTTTCTCTTTTTTCTTTTTTCCTTTCTTTCCTTTTCTTTTCATCTATTCTTTGTGATTTGCAAGGCATAGTTAATTATTATCAACAGCTGTCTTGCATGACGGGAGAGGTTTAAATATCCTTGACCTCCCCCACCTCAGTACTCCTTGGGAAAGCGCCACAGTGGGTGTGAAACACGTGGGAGAGTACAGTAGTTAGCACTGTTTGTTTCTTTGTTTTTTATGTAGTTTAATAAAGTTGATTTTTACCCTCTTTTGCTGGTGAGCGCCTTACCTTTTTCTCGGAGCGGTTGTCCATCTGATCCTTACCTTGTTTCGCTAAATAACAATATAAGCAACTGCACAACGTGTTTGAATGTTAATCACTCTTTGTTGGCTGTGCAGTTGCTTATACGGACGGACCATCCAGGAACTGTATCCTTATTTGTGAGTGTTGTGTTGTATTGCACTCTGTAACTCTCCCAATTGATCACCACCTACCTGAAGGGCCCTCCCCTTTGTGGCCACGCCCGGCCTATACCTTTCTCCCCTCTCCCACCCCATTCTCTCACAGGATCAGGTACCGGTGTGGCACAGTTGTAGAAGATGAAGAGGACTAACTTAATACATAAGCTAGGCACAGAAATCAGGAGCAGTGTGGGTGTGTCGTGGGAGGAGGTGGGGTGGCACACTGCTCCTAACATTTGTTCTGGGCCCAAATATATCTGTTGGCATCCCTGCATTAATGCAACATCTCACATTAACGAGTGCAATAACGTCTGCTACACCTGTATGTAAAATTGTAAAACAATTGTTTGGGGAAGCAGTGAAGAGTTTATTAGAGCTTCATCGAAATAAAATCAAGCCAAGCAAATAACGATTAAGAGTTTTCAGTTTCAATATATTGTTAAAGTGCCAGTGCTCACGCTTGCAGATGCAGTGTGAATGCTTCTTTGCAATGTTTTATTCCATTTGCTTACAGAGTTTGTCAATACTGAAAGCAGAGAAACATGACTTACATTTTTGCACCTTTCATGGGAGACCAAGCTTGTAAGAGTAAAACTAAGTGCTGGAACTCCGGGTGATTCTGACTAATGTCTAGTAGCTCCAGAAAGAGAGTATATCTTTTCTCTTCGTTTTCAATGTCAGTCACTTCCACCTAAAGGGAACAAAGTAGGTGAGTCCACGTTAATGCATTTTTTAGACATTAAAATAATATACAAGCAATGCAGCTTAAGATTGGTTTAACCCATCAGAATCGGAATCCAAGTCAGTCAAGGTTTTATTATTGGACAAAAAATGTTCCCAGTGCATGTGCAATATTGTTATTATGAACAGTTGCAGCGAAATGTCAAATATTTACTGCAGTATTTGTTTACCTTTTATAAAAGAATGGATAACATGAAAAAAATGTTCAAGCTGTTGTATAGCAATGTCTCACATCACTTATATATTTAATTACTACTCCAAGACAGTATTAGGAACTGCATTTCCATTGCTGGTAAAAAATATAAATATAATTAAAGCAGCGGCGCACATCTATAAGGTTTTTTTTGTTTTGTTATAACATTCAATGCTTTATTGCTTTCACACACACACAATGTTTAATGTATAATTTATTATTTTATATTAAATAATAATTGATAAATTATACCATACCATGCAGGAATCGAATCCATGACCCATGACAAAGGCAGTACTGTGCAATAGAAGTTAAGTTTGATAATAGAGTCAATGACATCGCACCAATCCTATGCTGTAGCAGGTATAGAATCGCTACCAGAGTATTAAGGATCATGGGTTTGATTCCTGCATGCTATGCTAAAATTATTAGTGTCGGGGGGGTTGGTGTGTGGGTGGGTCCGTTAGCAATAAAGCATTGAATGTTCTAAAAAAAAACTTGAAGATGTGCACCGCGCTGGAGAGAGCTGCAGATGCCGGGTAAGTCCTGGTGCGGTGGCCATATCGCGGTCCCATTTATAACGCGGTCTCATTATGTGGACCCCGAGCACCGCGTTATTACGGGGTTCAGCTGTATAAGACTATATTGTAGCTGCTGCATTGCTTTACCAGTACACTGACTGAAGGATTGATTTAAACTGAAAGGCGGCATTATGCTGATTTAAACTGAAAGGCGGCATTATGTTACGCACAGAATCAGGATTTTTCCAGATTTATAAACAGGAGCACCAAAACAATAGAAAAAAAATATGCAAGGCCCTTGAAAACATCGCAATGGGTCCGCATTACAGCCCACATTTGGAGAGTACTAAGGCCATGATACATGTAGGGTTAGAAGAGCTAAAAGCATAGCGTTTAGCTCTTTCATTTCATTAGGAATTAAATTCTTAAAATGAATAGATTTATGGAATGCAAATACAAAAACCCTGTGCTCCTCCCAAATTGGCTTGCAAGGTATGAGTGAAATTCTACATTTTGATCTCTAGATTTTTTAACAAAAAGAGCTTTTTAGTTAGTTGCCTTTTTTGATCAAAAAATGATTTAAGCCTGCTAACCCCATCAAGTTAAAGTCCATTTAGCAGATTATCGACACTAAATATTTCTTATTCTCTTGTGGACGAAACGTTGGTAAATATGCGATCATGCCTAAAGGGTTAAATGAATAAAGCATTTATGCTATCTGCTTCTTGGTGGAATTAAAACTAGCAATTATGAAGGGGAAATTGTGAGTGCACACACAGGCCTGAGCCCACCTTTCTCTGTTTTGTCAAAATTAATAAACTGGTGAATTCATCCTCTACGGACCGAAATTGAAGACATTTGGGGGTTCCATGGGCAAAAAAAGGCATTTTACAGCAGCATCCTGTGCTGATTGCTGTTATTAAGTGTCCGGGATCGGGAGGTGAAAAATATGCTCTCCCCACAGCCAAGTGCGGTCTAAAGGTAACCATGGTAACCTCACAAGCCAAAGATTGGGAGGGGGGGGGGGAGAAATCATGATTTTTAACACGAGAGAGCAGGACATGCTCAGATGCCTGATACTAACATTATACGAGTTCAACTGATATAGGAGATTGCTGCTTTAACATACTATAAGAGCATTTCTAGAAGTCTGACACACGATGATGCTAAAAATAAATAAGGCTGACTTGTAATCAGTGAGACTGTCAGAAAAATAAAAAACTTGACATGTCTGATTTACAGTACACATGCAATAAAAATATGTGTGCTGAAAATATTCCATAAAACAAAACGAAAAAAAAAAAAAGAGAGGTGTGAAAACACTATCAGAGAAATGGGTTATCAGAAAAATAAGTAATCAGGAAAGGGCTCATCTGCAACACTGCGATGGCATTATACACTCTGAACACATTCTCCGCAAGAGAAAATGAATCACAAAAAAAATGTATTTCATCCTGTGTTGACCAGGCTCCAGATGCGCGCTCTCCTCATCAGACATCTCTGATCGCAATGTAATTAATTTAGCCTCCTAGCAGTGTGTGCCTCTATCTTTAGAGCTGTGCTGCATGCATGGATGCATTTTTACTTTTCATACTTGGCATAATTACTACAGGACAATCATTTCAAGCGTAGGATTCCTGACTAAAAGCGGTTTCGGGGGGCCAGGGCTTCTGCTTTTCAAAGCCACCTTTCTGGATAAACCAGCAAATATGTATTACACAACCTGAGCTCTGGGAACCTATCCCAAAAATATCCCAGGCAAGAAACTAATGACGGAAGTATTTGTTTAGGGGGTTTTAACTAAATTAAGGCATTGTTATAAGACCAATACTGTCCTACCTGTACCTTCCCTCACCAGAAGCCTATAGGTGTTAACACATAATAGTACCATTTTGTATTGTATTGTATTGTATGTCTTTATTTATATAGCACCATTAGTGTACATAGCGCTTCACAGTAGTAATACATGTGGTAATCAAATAAATAACAGATAATATAAATAACAGATCATGGGAATAAGTGCTTTAGACATAAAAGTAACATTTCGGAAGAGGAGTCCCTGCCCTGAGGAGCTTACAGTCTAATTGGTAGGTAGGGAGAACGTACAGAGACAGTAGGAGGGAGTTCTGGTAAGTGCGTCTGCAGGGGGCCAAGCTTTATGTCTCGTGTGTTCAGAATATCCACAGTGCTATTCATATGCTTCTTTAAGCAAGTGTGTCTTAAGGTGGGTCTTAAAGGTGGATAGAGAGGGTGCTAGTCGGGTACTGAGGGGAAGGGCATTCCAGAGGTGTGGGGCAGTCAGTGAAAAAGGTTTAAGGCGGGAGAGGGCTTTAGATACAAAGGGGGTAGAAAGTAGACATCCTTGAGCAGAACGCAAGAGTCGGGATGGTGCATAGCGAGAAATTAGGGCTGAGATGTAAGGAGGAGCAGAAGAGTGTAAAGCTTTAAAAGTGAGGAGAAGAATGGAGTGTGAGATGCGGGATTTGATCGGAAGCCAGGAGAGGGATTTCATGAGGGGAGATGCTGAGACAGATCTAGGAAAGAGTAGAGTGATTCTGGCAGCAGCATTTAGGATAGATTGTAGGGGAGACAGGTGAGAGGCAGGAAGGCCAGACAGCAGGAGGTTACAGTAATCAAGACGGGAGAGAATGAGGGCCTGAGTCAGAGTTTTAGCAGTCGAACAACAGAGGAAAGGGCGTATCTTAGTTATATTGCGGAGGAAAAAGCGACAAGTTTTAGAAATGTTTTGAATGTGAGGGGCGAATGTGAGAGAGGAGTCGAGTGTGACCCCTAGGCAGCGTGCTTGGGCTACTGGGTGAATGATTGTAGTTCCAACAGTAATGTGGAAGTTTTGCCCCCTAACCACGTCCTGTTTTTTATTCTAGAATTAAAAAAAAAAATTCTTAGTCTCGAGCTTGCCAGCTAACCAAGGTAACCTTTAGACTGCAACAGGCTCTGGGGAGAGCTCCATTTTAACCTCCCGGACACTCATATGTCAAATGCTTATATCTCCTGAATGACACATCAGGTAAACAAGAGAAAAAAGCTGTGTGTGCTGTGCACGCGCATAGTAAGTGAAACTTCTTTGTGTGTTGTCAGCAACATATAAAGTAACAATAATATTATTACTGCTTAGAGCATGAGTAAATTTGAGTGGCGGGGTAATGTTTATTGGGCGGTGTTCGGCGCATCACTGGGGTGTGTGCGCGTGCGTGTGTCAGAGTGTGCGTGCGTGCATCAGTGTGTGCGTGCGTGTGTCAGTGTGCGTGCGTGTGTCAGTGTGCATGCGTGTGTCAGTGTGCGTGCGTGTGTATGTGTGTCAGTTAGTGTGCGTGCGTGTGTATGTGTGTCAGTCAGTGTGCGTGCGTATGTGTGTCAGTGTGCGTGAGTGTGTGTGTCAGTGTGTGTGTCAGTCAGTGTGTGTGTGTATGTGTGTCAGTCAGTGTGTGTGTATGTGTGTCAGTCAGTGTGTGTGTGTGTGCCAGTCAGTGTGTGTGTGTGTGTGTGTCAGTCAGTGTGTGTGTGTGTGTATGTGTGTCAGTCAGTGTGTGTGTGTGTGTCAGTCAGTGTGTGTGTGTGTGTGTGTATGTGTGTATGTGTGTCAGTCAGTGTGTGTGTCAGTCAGTGTGTGTGTGTCAGCGTGTGTGTGTGTCAGTCAGTGTGTGTTTGTGTATGTGTGTCAGTCAGTGTGTGTGTATGTGTGTAAGTCAGTGTGTGTGTGTGTGTGTATGTGTGTCAGTCAGTGTGTGTGCGTGTGTGTGTGTGTGTATGTCTGTCAGTCAGTGTGTGTGTGTGTGTGTGTATGTGTGTCAGTCAGTGTGTGTGTGTGTGTGTGTGTGTGTGTGTGTGTGTGTGTGTGTGTGTGTGTGTGTGTGTGTGTGTGTCAGTCAGTGTGTGTGTGTGTGTGTGCGTATGTGTGTCAGTCAGTGTGTGTGTGTGTGTCAGTCAGTGTGTGTGTGTGTGTCAGCGTGTGTGTGTCAGTCAGTGTGTGTGTGTGTGTGTGTGTATGTGTGTATGTGTGTCAGTGTATGTGTGTGTGTGTCAGTCAGTGTGTGTGTGTGTGTGTGTGTGCGTATGTGTGTCAGTCAGTGTGTGTGTCAGTCAGTGTGTGTGTGTGTCAGCGTGTGTGTGTCAGTCAGTGTGTGTGTGTGTGTGTGTATGTGTGTATGTGTGTCAGTCAGTGTCAGCGTGTGTGTGTCAGTCAGTGTGTGTGTGTGTGTATGTGTGTCAGTCAGTGTGTGTGTGTGTGTATGTGTGTCAGTCAGTCAGTGTGTGTGTGTGTGTGTGTGTATGTCTGTCAGTCAGTGTGTGTGTGTGTGTGTGTGTATGTCTGTCAGTCAGTGTGTGTGTGTATGTGTGTCAGTCAGTGTGTGTGTGTGTGTATGTGTATGTGTGTCAGTCAGTGTGTGTATGTGTCAGTCAGTGTGTGTATGTGTGTGTCTGTCAGTGTATGTGTGTCTCTCTTTCTGTGTCCTGCCCCCTCTCTCCTGACTCCCCCCACCCGTGGCGGCTCTGTCTGAGTCTCTTCTTCCCCCCCACCTCTACCCTCGCCCCCAGGGAGACGCAGCCGCACCGGGCCCGGCGTATGTGAGGAGCAGATACCGTGCTTAAGAGGCCCCCCCCCCCCCCCTCCGGCAGTACTGCGTGGGAAGCGGCACGCTCAAACCCCCCGCTCCCCGCGTTACCGGAGCAGGAGCCGTGAGAGGCGAGAGGGCACGATAACGTGTCTGTGCGTGCATATGCTGACAGCTCAGCGGCCGTTAGCGATATACTCTCGGTTACCCTTCATGATCCCGGGGCTCCTCTCCTCCTCCGGCCCCGGCCGTGCGCAGTCAGCGAGACACAGGAAAGGGGAAGAGGAGGTAGAGAAGAGGGAGGAGAGAGGCTGAGCAGCAGCTCCCCCTCTCACAGCCGGATGACTTGCGGGGCTTCCGCCATCTTACTACACCCACAGCACCGGAAGCTCTGCGCCAGCCATCTTGGTATACCCATGGCAGCGGACATGTGGGGGTAACGGCGGCCGTTAGGAGCGGCGCTGGCGGCGATACGTGGGGGGGGGGGGTGGGATGGGGAGCCGTGACGTCACGTCACTTCCGTTTCATTTTTCGTCTCCATCTCTCCAGTTTTGCCCCATCAGAATAGGTGCCACTAAAGAAGTTTCACTTCAAAAAATAAATAAAAAAGGCAAAAAAAAGGCAATCATGCAGCACATTGCTTTAAAAATGATTGAGTGTTGCACGTGTGACTGAAACAGATTGCTGTTGGGATCCATCTGATGCAGCAATTAGTGAGGAATTAGAAAGTACAGATGCAGCGGCCGTTATTGAAACACTTCACGCGGTGTATACCTCGGAATACCCATGTCACGGCGCAGGATTACTTCCAACCGTACCACCTTAAGACGCGAGTGCAGAAAATGGCATTTTAGTGTTCTGGATTTTAAACACCTGAAATTGACACAGTAGCACAGTAGCACAGTACTGTACACATTACAATTAATTCATTTCATTGCATTTAATTGCACACAAACCATGAAATTCAAACAAAGCAACCGCGATAAACACGTGTGCCTGGGGCGATTGGCGTCGTTAATGCCGCATGGAGAACAGCAGCGCACACGAAAACTGCGCCGTGATTTGTTCGAATAACGGCCGCTGCATCTGTAGCTCTGAGAAACTTCAAAGTGGCAAGAGGTAGCACAGAGTGAACAGCAGTGAAACTCATTAGGAGTTGTGCAACCCCTATTGTATTTGTATTGTAGATAAGCAAAAGGATGATTGGGGATAAGTAAAAGGATGATTGGAGATAAGTAGAAGGATGTACTTGCTGTAATGGATACTTTGCAACACAATACACATTTCAAAGAATGTCTTTGCTAAAAGAAAACCCGACAACGGCACTATGATAGGATAAACATACAAAATAGAAAAACAGTCCTAGGGGTCGTTAAAATGACTTTATACTCAACTCCATCACCTAACATTTGTAACAGAATAATTTCGTCACATATTCTTATTATTTTCTACAGAAATATCTAACATAAGGCAGTTCTTTTCCAGGACTATTTTAAAACATGTCTGGGTTCACATTCCTATTCCCCTGCAGTAGGCCAAAGAATAAACTTGCACGTCAAACATCTTCCAGCAGTGACATGACCGTATTTAACTAGATACGAGAGGATGATGGACTGAAATGCAGATTTGACCTTTACTTCCTCACAACGACTTTGTTAAAAGTGCAGCTTCAACCCTTCACTTTTACTCATTTTATTCAGAACAGCGTTTCTTCGCTCACTAAAATATGAGATCCTTTTTTGTCAGAACATTTTCATTTGTTTTCTCTTGGCGAAAGCACTAAACACCTCATTGAATCCGGTGACTTTAACCATCACTGAAGCTGGATTTCTGAAGTAGCTAAGCTGCTCATCACCACTATATTCACAGGATGTAACACAACACATTCAATTTCCCGGTCTTACCAGAGGACATCAAGCTGACCTTGAGTTTAGTTGATTACATGAAAAGCAACTAGATAACTTTACATAAAAAGAGCTGTTAGTCATGTCTAATCCCAAAACAAGGACAGACAATTTGAATAGCAAACATGTACAAAACATATAAATTAACATTGAATAGTAAACTTAATTTCTTTGTGACTTCAAACCAGAGGTGAATTACTCTCAATGTTCACAATCTGTAGTGGACCTGAAAATAACAATGCACTGCACCTGTATAATAAACCTGTGTTTTATTACATTTTTTGGACCTTGACCCCGAGAATATAATCTTTAAAAAAATAAATAAACTTTAGATTTAGAACACCCTTTAAATAGAAACTTCTTAAAGAAACAAACAAAAAAATACCTTTGACATAACTAATAGCAAGAACAGCATAAACATTGGTAGACAAATACATTGTGTTATTTTGTACAACTTCAGTGCCACTCACTAAGTCGTTCTATAAATGCGTTCTTAAATTTAATTTGTCTTTTTATCGTAATCCATGAGGTCATCACCAATGCCATAATCCAGCTATTTATCTCTTCACAATCTAAAAACGGCAGCCTCATTTCTCATACAGGTCTGACATGTAAAGCCCTTCAGACTATGAATTCTTCTTACGAACAAAACGTGACCGATTAGGCGCTCCCACAGTGAATTATTTTACACATAAAAATATACAGTGCTGGTGTATATAGAATATATATATATATAAAGAGTAATTTAAAAATGTGACTATATATATATATATATATATACAGTATATATATATATATATATATATATACAATATATATATATATATATATATATATATATATATATATATATATATATATATATATATATTGTATATATATATTATATGATTATATCAGATCTGTGCTGTTAGACGCGTTTGTGATGCAATGCAACAGCACCCGACAGGTGCGTCTAACAGCCCAGATCTGAAACCGGAAGTGATGCCTCGATGATACCGGATGTGACGCAGCTGAGCTGAGACACTAGCGAGGAGGCCAGCAGCTGGGGGGATACCCCAGAACATCGGCGCCACTGAAGGAGACGGAGGCGGCGAAGAGTCCAAACCACTAACGATGTTGCCATTGTGTTTTTTTAATTTGTAAAAATTGTGAGTACGGTTTCTATATTTTTATACTTTTAAATACATTTTCCTACTGATCTGTACTATGGTATATGTTCTCTCTTGTACTGGGGTGTACCCCTTCTGACTGCCATACAAGCAAGTTGCCACAGTTTTGGATCTGCTTTTTATAACTCAGCACACTGTGAGTAAGCACTCTATAGGAGCCAAGGCTTAGCACATTTGTCATAATGACTAACACCTACACTTAGATATTCCCTTGTTTTCTTTCTGCTGACTCCTCCTCACGCCCCCTCTGGACTTTGAAGACCATCTGAATTCTTCTTAGGCAGGATTAATTTTTATTGCAGCAAAACAATGATACAGTCCAAGTACATTATATTTTGTTTGTAAAAAGTCCCTACGATATGTGGAGACAAAAATTAATTATAATGGAGATAAAAATATAGTAAACATTATTGGAATGAACAAGGAGACATTTCTAGAGAGTGCTTTCAACTAGTGATGTACCGAGTACCTGGAATTACCCGGTACCCGGCGTTACCCGGCAGGCTTTCAGCTACCCGGACCAGGCAACTGAGAAGTGGGCCCGGCACCAGGTAATACCCGGCATCGGGTAATGCCAGGGTAGCTGAAAAATACATCATCACTTACCTGCTGTCAGCGACGGAAGGCGAGGAAGACCCATGAGGAAGATGGCTGCGACATCTAGGAAGGTCAGCAGCGGTCCTGTGGCGGTGGCAGCATCAGAAGAGTGTGTTCAGCCGGCGCGGGAGCTGCAGGACTCCATATAGCAGTGAGAGCTAGGGAACCACGTGACTGTAGCAGGAGCGTTTCTATTGGACAGCCGGCTGTCCAATAGGAACGCTTCTGCTCCTGCTACGGTCACGTGGTTCCCCAGCTCTCACTGCTATGGAGTCCTGCAGCTCCCACGCGGGCTGAACACACACTGCTGATGCTGCCACCGCCACAGGACCTCTGCTGTCCTGCCTAGATGTCGCCGCGGGCTTCCTCCACCCTCAGGTAAGTGCCAACCGGGTACCCGGCCGGGTAGATCATTTAATTTTGTCCGGGTACCGTTACCCGTTTTTTTTTTAGGTAGGACCCAGTCCAACACTACTTTCAACCTTTGTATACGGTGGCGAGAAACACATTTGTGAACTGAAATGTTAATTACGGAAATTCCATAGTTTTTCCATGATAACCTTCTTGAATCAAAACCAGTCTTCCTAAATATCCAAAAGGGTTTATATTAACCAATTCCATGTCTTGTGAAATAAAATAATATATGAATTAGACAAAGAATGAGTAATTAAGAGTCACAGTATGTATAAAAGTAAGTGATACCCTGGCTTTATCAGCTAAATTAAAGGGGATAGTGGGTGTTTAAATAATTAGGTAGATCTACATGGGTGAATTTGGGAGCCCCCGCCCTATATAAAGATCAGAAACTTTGTGCGTTTGGTCTTCACCATACAGGTGTGTGGAAACACGTCATGCCACCATCAAAAAAAATCACTGAGAACCTCAGAAAAGCAGTTATTGATGCTCACAAGTCTAGAAAGGGTTACAATCAAAGGATTTGGGGCTCCACCAATCCACTGTCCGACAAATGGAGAAAGTTCATGACTACAGTCACTCCACTTAAGACCGGTCGTCCTACCAAAACCTCTCCAAGAACAAACCAGCAAATCATCCAGGAAGTCACAAAGAATCCCAGAGTAACATCCAAGGATCTGCAGGCCACTCTCACCTTGTATAATGTGAGTGTTCATAACTCAACTATCAGAAAAAGACTAAGGCTAGGTCCTCGCTGCCGCCGGCGACGCGCGCCTCTCACCAGCCCCTTACCTCCTCCCTATCAGTCCCCGGTGACTCCTGGATACTGTGATGCGTCAGCCAGCAGGGGCTACAACAGGATTGTGTTCCCGTGCGACGACGTGTCACATGATGTGCCAGGGAGCCAATCAGAAAGTCTGATGGGTGGAGCGACAGACACTGAGGGGGAGAGTGGCACAAGAGGTAGAGAGAAAGACTGACAGGAGGGAGAGTGGCACAGGGAGAGGGATGGTGGGGGGAAAGCAAAGTAGCAAAGGGGGAGAGGGTGAGTGGGATACCACTTAAGTGGTTAATCATACATTTGGGGTCACAGCTAGTCCATAAGGTACTTTACAGCCACGGGGGAGAGGAGAGTGGCACGGGGGAGAGAGACGACCCCCCCCCATCATGGCCGTGTCCCCTCCCTGTCATGGCCACGCCCACTCCCCATCATGGCCACGCCCACACAACCCATTTTGCCACGCCCCTCACCTAAAACAAGCTCCTTACAGACTGCCGATCACGGTGAGGTGCCGTGCACGAACCGCCAGGATGCAAGTCGGGTGTGCAGGCGCGTGCAGCGGGGCCGTAGCCTTAACAAGAATGGTGTTCATGGAAAGATAGCCAGGAGAAAACCACTGCTCTCTGTAAAGAACATTGCTGTCGATCTGAAATTCACCAAAGAGCACATAGATGATCCACTAGACTTCTGGAACAATGTTCTCTGGACAGATGAGCAAAGGTGGAACTTTTTGGCCCCAATGAGAAACATTATGTTTGGCGGGAAAAAAACTGTGTTTGAACAAAGGGACCTCATCACAACTGTCAAGCATGGGTGTGTGATGGTTTGGGGCTGATTTGCTGACCTGGACAGCTTGCTAATCATTGACAACCATGAATTCTGCATTTTATCAGAAGATTATATAGGAGAATGTCAGGCCATCCGTCCGTGAGCTGAAGCAAAAATGGGTTATGTAGCAGGACAATGATCCTAAACATACAAACAGATCTGCAAAAGAATGGCTGCAGAAGAAGAAATTCAGCATTTTAGAAAGGCCTAGTCAAAGTTTGGACCTAAACCCTTTTGAAATGCTGTGGTAGGTCTGGAAGCGAGCTGTCCATGCAAGGAAGTCCTTAAAAGTCACTGAGTTGAAACAGTTCTGTAAGGTGGAGTGGGCCAAAATTCCGCAAACCAATGTAAGAGACTGACCAGCAGTTACAGGAAGAACTGAATCTAAAGGTTCACATTCTTTTTCACAGATGGATATTGAATGTTGAATCATTTGTGGATAAATAAATGCTGAAAAGTATCATATATTTGTGTCATTAGTTTGATCAGGTTATCTTAATATATTTTTAGGGCTTGGATTAAGATCTAATAACATTTTAGGTTTAAAATATGTGAAAATCTTAAATGGTTCATAAACTTTTTCTCGCCACTGTATGAATATTCAACAGCAGTATTCCTCCAGCACCATGGACTTGGCTAATGACAGTGGAGTCATACAGCAAACTAATTGCGCAGACTCTAAAAGGCACTTAGCACCTCAAAAAATAAGATACGGTCTAGGGTTGGACAGCAATAGGCGCAAAATACTGTGCAGGGCAACATTACTCTAACGCAGTGGTAACCACCTCCAGTCCTCAAGGGCCACCAACTGGTCAGCTTTTCAGAATATCCCTGCTTCAACACAGGTGGCTTAATCAGTGGCTTAGTCGGAGACAGCAGCCATTAGTGGCTCTGTCAGTGTAACTCAGCAGCTACAATGTATTCTTATATTACTAAGGTAACAGTATGTATTGTTACAGTTTGCAGCTCAAGCTGCTGGGAATATTGACAACAAATGATCACAAACAGTCAAGTGTTGCAAAGATCTTGCACTGCTGGGGAAGTGTGCTAAAACCTGTTAGAGCAGAGGTCGCACATGCGCAGAACGGCAAAAATGCTGGTTTGCGCATGCGCAGAACTGAAAACCGCCGGATCCGCTTTCCGGCGATTTTCACTATACGGCGGGCCTCTGGAACGGAACCCGTCTTATAACCGGGGCCCTCCTGTATACAAATCAAAGGATTATAAGTATATTAAAACTCATTAAAAATGGCATTGTGTTGAATTAAAAAAAAAGTATTATTATCTAATACTACAGAACTGATTTACTTAAAAAAAAACACATGTAGGATATTGCATGAATTGCTTCTTTTAATAAATATTGAGTACACTTATGTTTCTGCACCATTACACTCATTGCTTAAGAGTAGTTTAAAGTTGTGCCATTTTTATTCATGGATTGTGAGCAAAAACGCAAGCCTTTTGTTTGTATTAAGAGGAAAAAGTTGCATCAAAGATTCCTTTGACAAAGTTAGTTTAATGTGTGCCCTATGTAGCAAAAATGTTGCTCAGCATCAGACATAACCACTTCTATAGTAGAACACAGATTTATGATGGTTGGCCTTCATATAACAATTTAGTTTTCTATGGGTCCCCATTCAATATGCTGTGAAGCCGCCTTCCCATGGCTCAGGAGGATTTAACACCCATCCAAATGAACTGGAGCAAGGGGAAGATTCATAGCATACAGGCATATCCCGCTTAAAGTGAGTGTACTTAAAGTACATTCGCGAGTAAGGACATATCGCCCAATAGGCAAACGGCAGCTCACGCATGCGCCTGTCAGCACGTCCTGAACAGCAATACCGGCACCCTACCTGTACCGAAGCTGTATGCAAGCGGGGAGACTATAGAGCCTGTTACAAATGCGTTATTTACATAAGTTATGCACGCATATGACGATTGCAGTACAGAACATGCATCAATAAGTGGGGAAAAGGTAGTGCTTCACTTTAAGTACATTTTCGCTTTACATACATGCTCCGGTCCCATTGCGTACGTTAATGCGGGGTATGCCTGTATTAAACAGAGGCCTAACTGTCTAGTGACAACAGCCGACACATAATAAACAGAACATAACTAGTTCGGAATGAAGGAATATTACATTTTGTTTAGCACTGTTTATATGGTGGCTTTCTATTTTACTTTTCACATATGTACAGTAATACAGTTTTGTCTGGTTGCTTTCTCATGATGGCCGGTTTTGAGACATTACCCTTCTGCAGACACTCATTTAGCCTGAATATCCTAGCACTATATCTGCCAATTTATTTCAACATACAGGAGTGCGCATGCATTACTATTGCATTACATGAAATGTCTGCAACATGAGAATTATACGGTGATATGCAGTAGTTATCACAGTTGCTAAAACCAGCCCCTCCCCTATAAAATATAGTCACTGAAACAACTCTTTGATTATACAGCACAAGCGCCATACTTTCAAAAAGCAACCGTGTACATGGATTGGACAAAACGCAGCTCATAAAAATTCAGCTGTCCTAACACAGTAACATCTGTGTAGGGTAGTAAATGCTTTACTGTCACAGCTACAAACAGACTTAATATGACCTTACCTAAGGGTATCAATGCAGTAAAAAGTGATGTTTCCAGTGGATGCAGGCTATAAAAACAGCTCATTCAGCCAAGAAAAGAAAGTAGAAAGCAACTTGTAAACAGTAGACTGTGCTGCATTAACAAATCAACAGGGCGAGTGCATTTGCGCCTAAACACATTTTCCCAAATCAAATATATAAAATCCATTAAAAGTTTTCATTTCATAGAGCATGCTGACCGTAGCGTGTAATGTTATGTTTTCAGGGTGTTCAGGGATGCTGGGCCTACTAAGAGTTGAGAGCTGGATGGAGCACAAGTTGCAAAGAAAATATAAAAAGGGGGCAGCACGAAAGTGCGGAAATTATACTTGGAAATTGTATTCTCGCAAAATGTGTTTGATGATCAGGTGTGGGCAACTCCAGTACTGAAGAACCAACAACAGGTCAGGTTTTAAGGATATCCCTGCTTAAGCACAGGTGGCTCAGTCTAAGACTGCTCCATCTGTGCTACAGCAGGGATATTCTGACAACCTGACCTGTTAGTGGCCCTTCCTTGAGGACCGGAGTTGCACGCCCCTGCTTAAAATATATCCCCCCACCCCCATTTTAGTATGTTTCAGCAGCTGCTAAATGTCTTGTAAATTGCTCGAAATCCAGCTCCAGTAATGCAGGAGTCTGTGTTACTATTTAGTAGGTTTAATTATTTATCATAACTAGGTATTCTAATATAGGTAAATGGTCAAATGTAAAAATGTTATGTGGTTTATTCTCACTTGCTTCAACCCAACCGGAAGCTCAGCATTGTTTTCCAAAACACAAAACTGTTCAGTTTGAGCATTTCAGATTAAGCTCTTGACCAGAGGCAGTCACAGATATATATATATATTTTTTTTATCTTCATTTTTTTTAATACAGAATTGAAGCATGGGGTCTCAGGAGCCAAACCCCGTTAATTTCAGCTCCGGCGACCCCCTGCTTCCGGAGATACTTACCTCCATAGTGGGTGCTGGTAGCCACTGTGGGGTTCATTATATGTCTGCTTTTCAAAGCTGCCGGGCTCTGTTGGCCAACAGGAAGCTGTGATGTCATCAGGTGTGGCTTCCTGTTGGCCCATGTGACAAAGAAGCTGAAATTTGCAGAGAGCTGTAGGATACCGGCACCCCTTTCAGAGGTCTGTTTCTCCAGGAGCAGGTAATCCCCGGAAACTGAAATTAATGGGATTCAGCTCCTGAGACCACCCTGCTTCAATCCTGTATTAAAAAAACAAAACAACCGCTGTGACTGCCTCTTTAAAGCAGAAATTCCCGAGATAAAAAAAATGTAAATTCTGTACTATTATTACTTGATATTATTATTATTTTTTTAATACCAAATCCCATTTTTTATGAGTTTTAAAGCATCTTTTGATTTCTATAGCAGGTTTTAGCACATCTCCCAAGCAGTGCATGATATTTACAACACTCTCCTGTTTGGGACGATTTGTTGCCAATATTCTCAACAGTTTGAGCTGCAAACTGTTACAATAGATAATGTTACCATAGTGATATAAGAATACATTGTAGCTGTTAAGTTACACTGACTGAAGTAGCCATTAGGTTAGGCACACAACCAGGATTTGTACAGATTTATAACAGCAGCACCAAACGATTGCCAGTTTAGGCAAGAATGCAGAATTATACATTGCCACATGCTTTCCATATACAAATAATAAAAAATAAATAAAGGGGAGGGGGAGAATGTAGTATTGCTGCTTTAACTCAGGGACCCCACTGGTACCAGAGGGAGGTGCACATTTCTTTACCATTATATTTCTTCCTCCGAAACCCCCGCATGGCCACGCAAACAAGGTAGGACCAACAGAGGTATATCTTCCCCTCCCTCCTTCATCCAGTCAGTTGCTCTTAATAACCAAGCCATTGGGACAATCAAAAAGGCAACTGTATTCTTTTCCCCATTACCCCATAAGTCTAGTCTTATTTTCCTTCTTATTGGAACACATAGTGTATAAGTGGCCATGATGCTTGCAGCCTTAGGCCCGTTTTATAGTGCCGGGCGCGCGCTACGCCGTACGCACACGCTGATTTTAAGTTGGCTGACGTTAGTCAGCCTTTCTATAGATGTGCCGCGCGCGCCCACGGCAGGGAGAGGGGAGCCGACAGACAGCGGCGAAGATGAAGAAATTCATCTTTTAGTGCCGCTGCCTGCGCTCAAATGTATGTATTAGTGTGTATGTGTGTATGGATGTGCGTGTGGGGGGGGGGGGGGAGAAATAATTAAACAAATAAAAAAAAAAATTATTAAACTTTTTTTTATTTAAAAAAATCTTACTTAAGACTTAATTTCACTCACACAACATATACACTCACATACATACACACACATACACACACACCTTCAGCTCCCGGCACTATATACAGGAAAAGCATGCGGCATGTGCACGCGCATAGGAACGCGCGGCCGCACCCTGTATATAACAGCTGTTAGGCTGCGGCCCCGCTGGCACTGACCATGCTCATGCTTGAGTGGTGACGTCACCAACTCTCCAAACATGTGCGCAGGTGTCCTGCGAATTTTGCAAGCGCGCGCGGGGGGGGGGGGGGGGTTGCATGGGGGGCCTATTGAGCGCACTTCGAACACTCATTTTTTTTTTACTTTCCAAGCGCCCATGCACGAGCGGGGACGTGAGAATTCACTTTGCACACAGTGAACAAAGTGAACTCGGCAAGCGCCGCCCGCTCAGCGCTAGCGGGGACGCGCCGCACACAAGGCAAAGCCCTCTATGGGGCAGGCCCAGTCAGCGTCTGAGCGTGTTCGCACAAGGCTCAATGCGTGACCGCCTTGGCCAAAAGACAAGATTTTTGTCTTTTGGCGCGGCACCGGCCAAGCATTGGCCACGTCACGGCGGCGGATCACCGAATGAGGGCGAACCAGCCGCGTTACATCATGGCCGCGTCCGCGTCGGATCTCCTGCTCTTCAATGCAAGCACAACCGCAGACCACAGGTCGCGGCTGAAATGGGTGCAGGCGCTGCCAGATGCGCCGGCGCGTGTGCAGCCGTGACCACTGGGGCCGCAGCCTAAGAGACAAAATGCTGAGACTATGGGACTGGGGCAATGAGATTAACATTACTACAAAAGGAAAACAGGTTTGGGGGTGCTTACATGACCCAAATTATTGAGGAACCAACCAGGAGAGGGGCAGTTCTGGATTTGGTAATATCAAACAATGTAGAAGTAATAACAAATATTCAACTCCTGGAACATTTGGGTAACAGTGATCATAACATGGTCTAATTTGAAATAAATTATCAAAAACAGATTACTTGGGTTCAACAAAGACCTTAAACTTTAGAAAGTCGATTTTAATAAACTGAGGACTATTCTACAAGTAATACATTGGGATGACGCTTTTGCAGGGGGAAATGTAGAAGATAAATGGTCAGTCTTTAAAACATTGTTAGAAAAGCACACTTATCAGTGTATACCCTTGGGTAAGAAGTATAAAAGAAATAAGTCAAAACCAATGTTGCTAAATAAATAAGTAGGGGAGGAAATGGACAAGAAGAGGAAGGCGTTTAGAAACTTGAAGTCAGAAGAGACGGAGACATCATACAGATGCAACGGCCATTATTTTAAGGCATCACAGCGCAGTTTTCGTGTGCGCTGCTGTACTCCACATGGCATGAACACAGCCAATCATCCCAGGCCACGTGTTTATTGCGGTTGCCTTGTTTTAATTTTATGGATTGTGTGCAATTATATGTGTAGCCAGGATTCCTTTGAGCGCATGTGTTGTATTACAGCAGAGCAGGGAACGCTGCGGTTATCGGAGATTCCGCGTTGATGGCGCCGCCATTGTTGGGAGTTGGCGCAGGCGCAGACAGTGTGGAGGAGATTTCGCATGCGCGGGTATGGCAGCAAAGCCCGCGAAGGAGGAGCAGCTCTCATTGGGTGCGGGAGGGGGAACTACGAGTCCCAGCAGCCCCGCGGGGACATGTGGCGCGAGGGGACCAATCGGGTGAGAGGGAAGGAGAGTGGATAGGGGGAGAGGGCGCGCACGTTGGGCAGAGCGAGCGGGAGGAGGAAGGAGACGGAGCTCCAGGTGTAGGGAGGCCATCAGCCCCTACATAGGCCCTATGCCCCAGGCCCAGTTAGGCCCTGAGCCCCGGTAGTGTTCAGCAGAGATAGGGATTGGCCCTAGATAGGTTACGGTTCCCTTATTGTGCTGCCAAGTGATCGAGTGAGAGACAGTGTGTATTCTGCAGGAGGTCTGGGCTCAGACCCTGCCATTGTTGCTACCGTCCATCTGGGTGGGATCGCCCCGGACGCCTATTGCTGGAAGTCACCGCGCATCTGACCCTTTGTGAAGATCCGTGGCAGGCCCGGGCACTTGAGTGCCCGGCAGGTAATCAACAAGTGCACCACCTATACCATCATTACACAGGACACAGTGGCTGCACAGTCACCCATACATATTCTTTACCTCTCTGGAGGGTGGGGACATAAGGTGTTGGGGGAATTGGACACGGGGTGGGATCACCCGGTGAAGGGGGGGAATAAGCATCCTGCGAGACGCAGAAGGTAGTGTCACCTCTAGGGAGGGACAACCGTAATACATATCTCTGCTCTTGCCAACAAGTAAAGTCATTCGGTTATTATATGCTGTGTGTGTGTGTGTGTGTGTATTGTTATACATATTGTCCTGCGAGGAACCACTCCCCCTCTGGTGGGAGCCATCGCAGGTGGAGGCGCTGCACCAAGTATCAGGTATCATTAGTATTACGTGTGCCCCAGGCTCTTCGTGGCAGAAGCTTAGACCCTGTGAGCCTACAGGTTAGACAGCATATGGTAGCGGCCTGTGTTCACTAGGAAACAGGGCTACATTTGGAGGCGCTGCTGAGATCTTAGACCTGGGGTGCCCCCATACACGCATACACCACCATAACCCTCCCCTCTCGCCAAAAAGTGCGAGAAAAAAGCAAATACAAACGCCCGCCGCGTGGTGACCATGACCCAAGTACCAATGGCCTTACCACTAGAGACATAGCAAACGGCCCTACGACAACTACCTGGTTTTGCCAAAGCTCGCCTGGTAGACATCCTCATAGACAAAGACGCTAAGTGGAACACATTGCTAGTTGATTGCCGTCGAGATCTGGTGGTTCTTGAGCCCGCCGTACCTCAATCCCTGCAGCTTCCCAACTCCCCCCCCCCCGGCGGAAGTCCCTTTGTCTACCCACTCAGAGACCCCCCCTGGAGGAAAAGGGTGACGGCTGCCCAACCCTCACCTCCGCTCCCTACCTGGCTAGTAAAGCAGGCAGTTGTCGGTCAGGATTTAGCTATCAAGGGTCTAGTATCTCTGAAGAGGCTGAATCGTGTAGTGAAATGTTACAAAAACTCACTGACAAGGTAGGCCAGTTAACCGCTCCACCCATTTTACCACCGCTAGTAGAAGCCCTCACCCTGGCCACACATTCTCAGAATTACCGGAAATTGAAGGCCTTCTCCGGGACCCTACCTGTGCCGACGGGAGAGGATGGGATAGACCCCTGGAAGGAGCACACCCGGGGCGTGATGGAAGAATGGTCCTGTACCGACGCCGTGAAGCGTCAACGCATCATGGAGTGCTTGAGGCCCCCAGCCTCCACCCTGATTAGTATTCACAGCGAGCAGCATCCTGATCTGACCTCTCGGATGATGGACGAATTCTTAACCGAAGCCTACGGCGTGACCGAGGATGATGGAGCCCTGTGGGCCAAATACTTTACCATCAACCACAAAGATGGAGAAGACTTATCTGCCTACATCCACCGAGTGCAAATTGCATTGGGGCCCTTACTTCACCATAAGTACATAACGGCCTCGCAAATGGACGAGTATCTCCGCAAGCAATACCTGCGGGGCTCCAGTCCCAACCACCCTATTGCAAACATGATCCGCGACAACCTCACTCGCGGGAGCCCTCCTTCGTTTACCAAGCTATTGCAGCAAGTCAAGGAACACGAGGCACATCTAATGCTCCATTCCCCCCAGAAAGCTAAAGTCACTGGCAACCCCAAACCCAAAGGGGGTAGTGAGAAAAAGGAAGAACCTCCAGACAAATCCGGCCACGAGCGACCGAAGTACGCCGGCCGAACCTCGCCTCCTTACAATCGCCGCACTCCTCCGAGGGATCTGTCCTGCTACAAGTGCGGGAAGAAGGGTCATATATCCTATGATTGCCGGATGGGAGAATCCCGCGACCGAAGTCCCTCGCCCAAGAAGTTCACGTCTAACGCTATGGTGTGTGGTGCCTATGCGGCAAGCGGAGACGACCCCGGTACCAACCGAAGTGGTGAAGGTTCCAAGGATGAGAATAACCGAGTGGGGCCGGTAGCCCTTATACGGGTGCTAGTAGACGGCATCTATTCCTCCGCCCTGTTGGACACAGGAACGCAAGTGACCATCATCTATCGAGGCTTCTATGATCAACACCTCCAGAAGCGGCCACTGAAGTAGGCCGAGCATATCAAAGTAAGAGGGCTGAGCAACGAAGATTACCCCATTGATGGCATAGTAACGGTTTCCCTGGAAATTCAGCAGCTCAACACCGGGAAGACTCACCCCATGAATGTAGATGCTCTGGTATGCCCGGAACCCAAAGACCTGCCTAAATGCCCGATCATTCTGGGCACTAATGCAGACATTGTTCAAGCGGTCATCTGGGCCGATTTGCAAGAAACCAATGAATTACCCATATCCAGTCTCCAATTGCAGCTGGTCCAGACACAACCGAGCCCCCCACCTCCAGTCTTGGAAGATTATGGGCTGCTCTTCTGCGGCCGAGCGGGTCTAACCAGAATCTTGCCCGGGGAGATACAGAGGATGCCTGTCTGGTGCGCCTACGCAGAAAGGGTAGCCACAGAACAACTATTCTCCCTAGAAAGTACGGCGGAAGAAGATACCCGCAGAGGATACCGACTAGTACCTGAATTCTGGGATTGGCCGTCCGCCATTCCTCGCCGCATCTATGTGATGGTTCAGAATCTATCCCCCTTCCCCATGGACATCAACGCGGGTCAACGAATAGGTAGAATTGACCCCGTCAGCTCCGTGGATGAGGTTGTGCATGTCAAGGCTACCTGAGTGGAATGCTCCGGTGCAAGACTGGACTTTGACTTCGGCTCGGAGGGGTTACCCGAGGAGTGGAAAGAGAGGCTGCGAGCCCAATTGGAAGAACGGCGAGATGTATTTTCTATGTATTCTCTACTGGGGAAATGGATGTGGGGTGCAGCCGCAGCGCCCAACACACTATTCGGATGAACGATACGAAGCCCTTTAGAGAACGTTCCCAGAGATGGAAGAAGCCGGGATCGTCACCAAGTCACGAAGTCCTTACGCCTCACCCATAGTGGTGGTGAGAAAGAAGAATGGGATGGTGAGACTATGTGTGGATTACAGGACACTGAACAATCGGACGGTGCCATACCAGTATAATCTTCCCCGCATAGAGGAGATCCTGAATGCTCTCCATGGAAGCAAATGGTTCAGTGTGTTTGACCTGCGGTCGGGGTATTACCAGGTACCCATGAGCCCAGAGGATCAGGAGAAAACGGCGTTCATTTGTCCCCTAGGGTTCTATCAATTCATCCGCATGCCCCAAGGTATATGTGGGGCCCCCGCCACTTTCCAACGGCTAATGGAGAAGACGTTAGGTGACTTAAACCCCCGAGAGTGCCTAGTGTATTTGGATGACATCATTGTCTTCGGGAGGACACTGAAAGAACACAAATCTCGACTCCTGAAGGTACTTGGCCGGTTAGCCTGAGAGGGGCTCAAGCTTTCCCTAGACAAATGTCGATTTTGCAGAACGTCTGTGACCTACGTGGGATACATAGTGTCCGCGGAAGGAATTGCCACTGATCCCGCTAAAATAAAAGCCGTAGTAAACTGGCATCGACCCGACAACGTGAGGGAACTGCGCTCGTTCTTGGGGTTCTGCGGATACCATCGCAGGTTTGTGGGAGGATATTCCCGTCGGGCCAAAGCCCTCAACTGCCTCCTCAAAATCTATCCCGAAAACACTGGACGAAAGGCTGTACCTGCTCATCAACCTTTCGAAGACAAATGGACCACAGAATGCGAACAAGCCTTTGGGGACTTGAAGCAGAGTTTGACAGCGGCCCCAGTACTAGCCTATGCCGACCCTGAACAACCGTATATATTATATGTGGACGCTAGCCTGGGTGGATTAGGGGCGGTGTTGCATCAAAAGTATCCCGAAGAATTACGACCCGTGGCCTACATCAGCCGCAGTCTGACGGCCAGTGAACAAAATTATCCCTTGCACAAGCTTGAGTTCCTTGCCCTCAAATGGGCCATCGTGGACAAACTTCACGATTATCTTTATGGGGTCACATTCGAGGTGCGTACAGACAATAACCCGCTCACCTATATCATGACTTCGGCTAAACTCGATGCGGCCGGGCACCGCTGGCTAGCCTCCCTCTTCAACTACCAATTCACTTTGAAATATAAACCGGGTCCCTTGAACGTTGGAGCAGACGCCTTGTCTAGACGACCGGGGCTGGCCACAACCCTCGACGACGACCAATGGGAAGAAATCCCGGGACCTGGAATGCGGGCTCTGTGTTGCACCGCAGCCATAGTCAATGATCAGGTGGCCTTCTCCGAGTTAAGAGTGGCCGACTCCCTAGGGTGTGCGTCAAAAGCCATCCCGGAAGCATATAGGGACCCCAGTGGGATGCACGTCACCCCTGACAAAATCATAGCCTGGAAGGATATGGTGCGCTATCAGGCACGCAACCCGATAGCGGGAGCCATCCGCTCTGCCACCCAACAAAATCGCCCCGATCTCCTCAAACAGGCCCCTGGCGATGTGGGCGGCTTACTAATGCGAGAAGCCGATAAATTCGAAATACGAGACAATCTACTATACCGAGTTGTGGAGTACCATAATCACCCGAATAGGAGACAGTTAGTACTACCTAAAATATTACAAAACCTAGTGTTGCGATCACTACATGATGAACATGGCCATCTGGGTGTTGATAAGACTTTTGGATTGGTACGGGATCGGTTCTTCTGGCCAAAGATGAGAGAAGCAGTAGAGCATCAATGTCGACGGTGTATTCGGTGCATCCAACGGAAGACATTACCCACCCGGGCCCCCCAATGGGTCACTTGAAAAGCACTGGGCCCATGGATCTAGTATGCATGGACTTCCTATGTATTGAACCCGATAGCCGGGCCATCGGTAATGTGCTGGTCATCACTGACCATTACACAAGATATGCACAGGCCTTCCCGACGAAAGACCAGAAAGCCATCACAGTTGCCAAGGTACTCTGGGAAAAATATTTCATACATTATGGGCTTCCTCAACGACTACACTCTGACCAGGGTAGAGACTTTGAGAGCAAATTGATAAAGGAATTACTAAAAATCTTGCACATTAATAAGTCCCGCACAACTCCCTATCACCCAGAAGGAGATGCACTGCCCGAACGGTTCAATCGCACATTGTTGGACATGCTGGGTACGTTAACTCAAGGGAAGAAAACGGAGTGGAGCCAACATGTGGAAGCGCTAGTGCACGCTTACAACTGCACTAGACATGATTCTATTGGATTTTCTCCATACTTCCTGATGTTTGGGAGGAAAGTACAACTGCCCGTAGACATACGTCTGCGAGTATCCACTGACGGAGTTCATAATGCCACTCACTTCAGATATGTGCAGAGGATACAAGAGAACCTACAACGGGCCTACCAGCAAGCAGAAAGAACAGAGAAACTGAACGCTGGAAACAAGAGGCGTTATGATCACAAAATCAAACACAGAGACATTCAGCCGGGAGATGCCGTACTCCTCCGCAATCTGGGAGTGCCGGGGAAACATAAGCTGGCTGACCGGTGGAGAGAAGGAGTGTATGAGGTAGCGTCGCAAATGCCCGGTCTTCCAGTCTATCGCATCAAAGACTCGGAGGGTCGGGTGAAGACATGGCACCGAAATCACTTACTCCCTATTCCACAAGTAGAGGACGGGGAAGTGGAATGGCCTAACCCTCATTGGATGGTGATATGACACAAGGAGAAAACGATTCTACGATCAACAACACAAGACATCAAGAAGAACCCCAAGAGGGAACCTCTCAAAGGGGCCCTCAACAGCGAACATCTCCCGGTGGAGCTACGGGTAAAGGGCTCGGGGAGCACACGCCCAATGGGGTGGCTCCGGAAAAATCTACATTGAACCCACAGAGTCCCTGTTTTGTGCCATATAATGATCAAATAGAGACTGTAACCCCCTCAAGGGAAGAGGTTGAACCTCAAGATCAGGATAGTCATTCTCCCGAGGGAATGATCGAAAAACAGTTAAGACGAAGTCAAAGAAATGGGCAACCTCCAATGAGGATGACCTATGGTCAGTTCGGGGCACCCCACTATGAGGCTCAGCAGTGGGCTCGCAACCGAGTAAAGTCAGTAATCGTGATGTTCAGTGAAATGTATAATTTTATTTAGAGTGTTGGAGGATGTTGGAGTGTTATGCATTTTTCATTATATAATGTTGTACCAGTTCAAAAGGTATTGTCCAAGCAGGGACGTTGGAATCCACAGGGGGGAGGATGTAGCCGGGATTCCTTTGCGCGCATGTGTTGTATTACAGCAGAGCAGGGAACGCTTCGGTTATCGGAGGTTCTGCGTTGAGGGTGCCGCCATTGTTGGGAGTTGGCGCAGGCGCAGAAGGTGTGGAGGAGGAGGTTGCGCATGCGCGGGCATGGCAGCAAAGCCCGCGAAGGAGGAGCAGCTCTCATTGGGTGCGGGAGGGGGAACTACGAGTCCCAGCAGCCCCGCGGGGACATGTGGCGCGAGGGGACCAATCGGGTGAGAGGGAAGGAGAGTGGATAGGGGAAGAGGGCGCGCACGTTGGGCAGAGCGAGCGGGAGGAAGGAGACGGAGCTCCAGGTGTAGGGAGGCCATCAGCCCCTACATAGGCCCTATGCCCCAGCCCAGTTAAGCCCTGAGCCCCGGTAGTGTGCAGCAGAGATAGGGATTGGCCCTAGATAGGTTCCGATTCCCTTATTGTGCTGCCAAGTGATCGAGTGAGAGACAGTGTGTATTCTACAGGAGGTCTGGGCTCAGACCCTGCCGTTGTTGCTACCGTCCGTCGGGGTGGGATCGCCCCGGACGCTTATTGCTGGAAGTCACCGCGCATCTGACCCTTTGTGAAGATCCGTGGCAGGCCCGTGCACTGGTGTGCCCGGCAGGTAATCAACAAGTGCACCAACTATACCATCATTACACAGGGCACAGTGGCTGCGCAGTCACCCATACATATTCTTTACCTCACTGGAGGGTGGGGACATAAGGTGTTGGGGGAATTGGACACGGGGTGGGATCACCCGGTGAAGGAGGGGAATAAGCGCCCTGCAGGACGCAGAAGGTAGTGTCACCTCTAGGGAGGGACACCCGTAATACATATCTCTGCTCTTGCCAACAAGTAAAGTCATTCGGTTGTTATATGCTGTGTGTGTGTATTGTTATACATATTGTCCTGCCAGGAACCACACCCCTCTGGTGGGAGCCATCGCAGGTGGAGGCGCTGCACCAAGTATCAGGTATCATTAGTATTACGTGTGCCCCAGGCTCTCCGTGGCAGAAGCTTAGGCCCTGTGAGCCTACAGGTTAGACAGCATATGGTAGCGGCCTGTGTTCACTAGGAAACAGGGCTACATATGCAATTAAATGAATGACTTGTAATGTGTACAGTACTGTGCTACTGTGTCAATTTCAGGTGTTTAAAAGCCAGAACACTAAAATGCCATTTTATGCACTCGCGGTATGATTGGAAGTAATCCTGCGCCATCACATGGGTATTCTGAGGTATAAACTGCGTGATTTCGTAAAATTATGGCCGCTTCATCGTATCAGAATTATAAGGAATGAAACAAAATTTGCAAAAGGGCAATCAAATTAGCAAAAATGGACAATGAAAAAAGAATTGCAATAGAAAGTAAGATCAACCCTATAAAATTCTTTTGGTACCTTAATAACAAAAAAATGGGAAAAGAAAATATAGGACCCTCTCAGTGTGAGATGGATAGGCAGATTATTGGAGATAAGGAAAAAGGAGTGGTATTAAACTAATTCTTTCCCTCTGTGTTTACCAAGGAAGAATTAATTTCAATAGTAGTGCCGCAGGAGGAAGCCACAACCTCTATATTAATGAATAATTGGTTAACTGAGGAAGAGGTTCATAAGCGGCTTGATAACATTAAAGTAAATAAGGCACCTGGCCCCGATGGCATACATCCAAGAGTTCTTGAGGAGTTAAGTTCAGTAATAGCTAAAGCATTACATTTAATATTCAAGGACTCCATTTCCTCAGGCTCAGTACCTCAAGATTGGCGTAAAGCAGATGTGGTGCCTATATTTAAAAAGGGAGCTAAATTACAACTGGGGAATTACAGACCTGTAAGCCTGACTTCAATAGTGGGGAAACTACTTGAAGGTTTAATACGGGATAATATTCAGGAATACCTAATGGAAAAAAAAATTATTAGTAATAGTCAGCATGGATTTATGAAGGATAGATCATGCCAAACTAACCTTATTTGTTTCTTTAAGGAGGTAAGTATGAATATAGACCAGGGTAATGCAGTTGATGTGGTCTACTTTGATTTTGCAAAGGCTTTTGATACGGTTCCACACAAGAGGTTGGTGTACAAAATAAAGCAAATTGGACTCAGTACAAATGTATGCACCAGAATTTAAAACTGGTTGAAGTATAGACAACAGAGGGTTGTCATAAATGGAACTTTTTCAGGTTGGGCTGAAGTCGTGAGTGGAGTACCTCAGGGATAGGTACTGGGAACCCTGCTTTTTAACTTGTTTATTAATGACCTTGAGGTTGGCATCGAGAGCAACGTCTCCATCTTTGCTGATGACACTGAATTGTGTAAGGTAATAGAATCAGAGCAGGATGTAATTTCTCTCCAGAAGGACATGGAGAGACTGGAAACTTGGGCAGGTAAATGGCAGATGAGGTTTAATACAGATAAATGAATGGTTATGCATTTGGGAAGCAAGGATAAACAGGCGACTTACAAGTTAAATTGGGATATATTAGGGGAATCTTTGATGGAGAAGGATTTAGGAGTGCTTGTAGACAGCAGACTTAGCAATAGTGCCCAAAGTCATGCAGGAGCTGCAAAGGCAAAGAAGATCTTATCTTGCATTAAAGGGGCAATGGAGAGGAAGGGAAGTAAACATAATTATGCCCCTTTATAAAGCGCTGGTAAGACCTAGGAGCAAGACTTGAGCACGTATGGGAAATAAGTCTCCACCTCTTGACTGTAAGCTTTCCTGGAGCGGTCGGTGCTGAACTCGTCCTTCAGATTTCGGTATACCATTGACCAAGATTTCCAACCCATGGCATGTTTACCCGGCTTGCAGCTATTCAAGCTGTTTGCTCAGGGAGGTGCTCCAGGCAGGGCGACTCTCTGGCTCAACAAACAAGTAGAAGTACAGATCCCCTAACATACATCTTACCAGCACAAGATAGGACACATACAGTAACTAACAGGAAGAAGGAAGGAGGTATATAAATATATATATGTGAATTTTTATTATGATTTTCTCCATCCTTTTTATTCATTTTTCATTCATATTTGATTTCTTTTTTAATTGGTTTGTTACACTACTGGTATTATAAGACAATCTATATAGTTTTATCAAATATCTAGCCAACAAATTATTAAATTAATAAATCATTATATCCTCCCCTTTATAAGCTTGTATTTATAATTTAATTTTAATCAAAGCCAACGTATTTAGTTTAGCATATGTTTCCACTGTTAAAGCATTTGTTTTCAGATAGTTAAATGTTAGAAATGTATGTTTGAAATATCTGTCTGTGTTCAATTTTGGATAATTTATTGGACTATACAATGTATGTTTATATCATACTGTTTGTTTATATATATCATTTAAAACTGTGCAAATAGAGATTTATTTATATGTTTTAAGATTTGTATTATCTGTTTAAACACCTTTTAGGACCTTTAAACATTATTATTTTGATGTATGTATAGTGGTATACCCAATTACACACAGGAGCCTCCATTTAACCAATTTAATACAACCAATTAGGACTCTGGGTATATATATCCGGTTGATATGTCTCAGTCCATCCCCTGATGAAATCAGCAAGTCTGAGGAAACGCGTAGGGTTAATATGCTGTGGATGACCTACCGTTTGTTGAGCAAGTTGCTGCCACCTCACTCAAAGACTGCTACCATCTGCGGTCCTGTCACTTCCGCCTCCTTCCTTCCCCCTTGCTTGGAACCAGGAACATCTGGTGTGTGTTCTCCGGGGGAAGAATTTGAGAAACCACTAGTGCCGAGAGTTCCTGCTGGACGGAGACTCACGAGGACCATACTGGTCTGCGGAGCTGCTGAGCAGAGGAGAAGCTTCTTGCTGACAAATCAGAGCACGAGTATTGATCTCATACATGCTTTTTTATCTTCATTGTTTGTGAGTTTAACCATTGAGTTTTTTGGAACATTAAATCCATTTTTTATACAGTAATGCACTAGGATTTGGCACTTTTTTTCTTTTCTTTTTCTATACAGGTTGAGTGGGGAGGTCGTTGGGCCCTATCAGAAGGCTGCCTGTTTCCCGTTTCAGTGTTTTTTATTTGCTGTATTGGACTCCATTTTTTGGACTCACAAGGATATTATGTTTTAAGTATTGTCATTTTTTTGTTTATTTATATTTTTTATTAGTATTCAACACATTTTTGGGGTTAAATAGGCATCCACAGCACTATTTTTAATTGGTTCATATTATTTAATTTGGCTACTCATGCTGGTACATACATGTGGGATATTTAGTGGAATATATATGGCTCATTAACACATTGGTGTAGATCCACTTAGATTTTATTGTTCATTACTGACTGGGCGTTGCCAGCAGCACTCACCCAAGCGCAGTCTTTTTTGTATATCTCTGTATATCTATAGATATATATATATATATATATATATATATATAAATCTATATATACACATACACACACACACACACATTCCTCTGTCGGTCTGTTGTCCTGCGTCAGCTGGGAGAACTTGAATGCTCCATATGTGTGTGGTCATAAGGATAAACAGGCTGTTAAACTTTTTATTTGCCGTTTTTTTCCGTTCCCTTTGGAAAATTAAAATGGTGGCCATTCAAGTATCACTCCTAGAAACCAATAGGGGGAGAGGGTTTGCTCCTTTAATAAATCTCTTTTAGAAGGCAGACACGTAAATTAATAACTGTTTAGGCACCTGGGGGGAAAAATGGCATTATAATGGAATTATTTTGAATTTAATGAGCAAGAGCCAATATAGGCCTTGAAATTAGTGAGACTTGCAGTACTCATGTGTTGCAGGCCCCATGGAAACAAAAAAGTGAAGTGTCTTCACTAAAGTTATGTCAGAAACTGGAAGTGCTTTAGCACTTACGGTTACTTCAGTTTTCAGAAATAAAGCACAATAATGAAAAAAATAAAATAAATAAACATTAAGCAGCAGAGAAATCTAGAAAGGTATAAACAAAAACCCTACTTTATAGTATGGCGAGGGAAACATTAAAAAATAAAAGTGATGGGGAAACTGCACATTTAACTAGATCTTAAGTATAAATATGCTTTTCTATCATTCAAAGGGACTTTGGAAAATGTAATACGCACCATTGGGACAAGACAAAAGAGAATCAAACTACTACTAAATGCCACAAAAGATTATATAAGGCCGAGGTACGCTATATGAAAATTCTAAATGACTCCAAAAATCAACATTCTACTATTACTGGGAAATTCAAGAATAAGATGATTATAAAAATATTAATGAACCAAATAACAATCACAAAATGTACAACAGCGCAGTAGCCCCGCATGGCTAATTGTTTTACATGGCGTCTGCTCCCATGGGCATAGTGTGTCCTACTGGGAGAAATCACGTCTGTTAGATCTGTATTTATGGGTTTCTGCAATGCATATCCTGGTGCTTCGTGTTAGAATGTATGTAACATGTCAGTTCTAGAGATTTACAGAGCTGATAATAGGAGATTATTATGTACAACACTGATCATTGACCAAAAGCATTCTAATGACAAATGCTAATGCTTCATAAAGAGAAAGAAAATAGACCAAGTATTGAGTTTTCTGTCATCTGACAAGAAAACCACATTTTATGAACATAATAGGATTTACAACCATCAATTGGCAGATCGTGCATGAATTGATTGCATAGAGGGAATGTAATGCAGCCTCGGTAGCTAAAGTTACATTACGATTTGCTGCATGAGGCTGATGGAGACAGGAAGGAGTCATAGGGGCCTTTTCAGCAAATTGCAAGAAGATAAAGTACAATCATGTATCTAAGCAAATGGATAAGCACTATCAAATTCAGCAATTTACGCTATATTAAATACATTTTATTTCTTCAAACGTGATAACCTTATTTCTAATAAGGGTAGAGAAGTTACACTTGCAGGTGTCAGGCTGTCTTTAATAGCTAGCTTTCCTATTTAAATATACCCCCTTTATAAACGGCACTCAGGAAAAATAGTAGCTGTAACTACCGCCTGGCACAGACAGAAATGTTCACGTTACTATAGATTCTGATATTGCAGGTCAATAAAGAGCATGTGATTACAGTTTCTTAAAAATCACTAATGTATTAACAGAATCACAGGTTTGTCCTCACAACAGTAAGGCACTATATTTCTAACCTCTATTCAGTGTATGGGACATCCATTTACAAATGCAACGAAGGATGATTATTTACAGTGCAACTAATAATTAAGAGTCTTTCACCCACTTATGAATAAAAAGAGGAGTATCTCCACCCCTAATATAATGTTAGCATCTTTCCACCTGAGCATGCCCTGCTTCTTTTCTTGAAAGAAACGCTTTTTCTAGGGTTAAAAATCATACTAACCTAATGCAGGCAGGGTTGCCACCTTCTATTGAAGGCGAACCCGGAGTTCTATTACCTCCTTACATCCCCCCCCCAGGTCCAATACGTCCTTATAATCGCACCCCCCCCCCTCTGCCCGGTCAACTACGTCATTATAATGCCACCCCCACATTCTTTACCTCCTTATAATCCCCCACCCCAGTTCCATAACCCCTTTATAATTCCCCAAGGTCCATTACCTTTTATAATCCTGGTAAAATATTTTATAACTAAAATTACCTCTTTATAATATCCCCCCCTCCCCCTATGTCTGTTACCTCTTTATAATCCCCCTTCCCCAGGTACATTAACCTCCTTACAATCCCTGCTCCCCATGTCCATTACCTCCTCATAATCCCCCCTCCCCCCCCGGTCTGTTACCTCTTTATAATCCCCCTTCCCCATATCTATTACCTCATTATAATCCCCCTTCCCCAGGTTCATTACCTCTTTACAATCCCCCTCCTCAGGTTCATTACCTCTTATTAATCCCCCCCCCCCGCAGATCCATTACCTCCTTATAAACCCCTCCCCCCCTCCCAGGTCCCTTAACTCCTTATCTCCCTCCCCTGGTCCATTACGTCTTTATAATCCCCCCAGGTCCATAACCTCTTTAGAAATTACCTTGCGAACGCGCCAGTGTGGGCGTGAAACACGTGGGAGGATTCTTTTCTGTTTGTGTTTTTTTGGTATCTTTTTATGTAGTTTAATAAATTGCTACAGTATAACCGAACTATTTTGCTGGCGAGTTCTATTTTTGGCTAAGGGCGGCTGTACCACAGATCTATTTTGTTCCTTCTTGTCATTTTTAATCATTTAGATGCCACATGGGGGCAGGGACCACCCGTCTGTGTGCACCGCGCTGTTTTCGGTGAGAGGGGAATGGTGATCAATTGTGAGTACTAGATACTTTAAAGGAGACATTGTGTCATTTATTGTAGCCATAGTAGGCTGGCCGTGGAAGATATAATTCCCCTTGGCGCTACAGGTCTGATTCATACAGATCGGTTCATTACTCAACCCCTCCATTACCTCCTATACCAGCAGCGTATATTTCCATTCAACCCCATTTGGACCCCGTCTTTATTACCTACATATTCTGGCTTCATATAGTCATTGGGCCTGATCCTGGAGCTTATAGACATTTTTTTTCTATCCATTACCTCTAGCATGGGGTGGGTAGGGGAGGGGGCCCTGTTTCATATATCTGTCCTGGGCGCAACGATTTCTGTTGGCGGACCTGGTTGTACTCCCAATCTACCAATTGATTTGTTTCAGATTGGTAAAGTACATACAGTAATCTAAAAAAGGGGGGGGGAGGAAAGAGGGGGGAGGGAGGAAACACTCTCGCTTCAGCTTAATGAAAAAATGATGACTATAACAGAACCCAAAGGTGCAAAAAGGGAGTAAGGGGTAATGGTGAAGACTAGAAAAAGCACACCCTTCTACAAGCATTCAATGTGTTAAATGATATGATTGTATATTTAAAATCAAAATTAAAAGTGAATAAATCACTTTGGTGACCAAACACATACAAAAAGACAAACACTGTGTACATAAATGTCAGAAAACTGAAACCCAAGGCGTATCTAGATATTGAGTAAAAATACTCCTACTAATGAATAAAACCTGAATAGGTAACAGTTGTTTATTACTAACCCTTGGGTATAGCACTACTAGTGAGAATTAAAAGAAACCTGTGTATAGTAAACAGGTAACATACAGACTGATCGTTTATGTATAATTGTAAGACATATATACTTGTTCCTCCAAAAATCTGTGATTACCAAATGTGATAGCTATTCTATATAGGCACACAAATTGTGTATATATATATTTTTTTATTTTAATATCATTAAAATGGATTTTAAATATACAATCATATCATTTAACACATTGAGTGCTTGTAGAAGGTTGTGCTTTTTCTAGTCTTCACCATAAAGTACATACAGTCAAGATTTCTCGAAATAATTCTGTAAAAGAAGCATCCAGCAATCATCATTAAAAAGGATTGTGTGTATTCCGTATGGACAATTACTAAGACCACACATTTTATTGCAGATGCAAACATTCTGTAAGAACGTTTTAAGAAACAAAAGTAGAACCCAATTTTAGCAGATTGCTCCTTAAAAAGAGAGGAAATGTAATCAATTCAACTGGGAAAAAAAAAAAGATTATTTTACATAAACGAAATAATGAAACACCACACTTTATTACAAGATTTGTTGAAGGGGCATCATCAACTAGACAAATTATGAGTACATTCTGTTAAATGACCCAGTATTAAAACCTATTCTACCTAATAGGCCAGAAATTATATTAAAAAAAAATTGTTGGTACCAACAGAATTAAGGAAAGAAATAATAAAATCAGGGGATCAACAATGTTCGATTCATATGAAAAAACTAGAGGTTTTAAGTGTGGGAAAACATGTACTATATGTTTATTTTTTAATACAAATAATAAGCAATTCTCTTCTAATACAACAGAACAAAAATGATAAAATTAAGCAATGTATTATTTGGAAAATTAATTATGTAGTATACCTATTGGAATGCCAATGTGGGCTCCAATATGTTGGTAAGACAAAAAAAAAACAATTAAAGAATGCTTTATGGAACATGAAAGAAATAGCGAAAAGGGTTATCAACAACAGTGTTTCTAAACATGTCTGTGATAGACATACTGTAACTACAGTACCAAAGGCTTAAAAATCAAACGCATTGAATGTGTATGTTTAGGACCTAGAGTTGGGGGAAATAGATTCATTACATTATGCAAAAGGGAATCTTTCTGGATATATGAATTGTAAACACTAACTCCCAAAGGTTGAAATATTGATATTTATGTCAAAGCCTTTTTAAAATAAATCTATTATAATTTTCTTTAATGAATATTTTTTAAAGCAAGGTGTTTAATATTAATAATATATTATTTGTATAGTATTATTGATAGAAGTTCCTATGGTCATATGCAAGTTATAATTTCCGAAGAATAGGACATTACTGCCCAATAATGCCCTGGCTGGAAGGTTTGAAGGCCTGAGCTGAAGCCGATGTCAGTAATGCCTTGTTCTTCATGGATTATTACTATTATAGGCTAAAAATAAAGTTTAACCCATGACAAGCAGAATGAACACCAGTTGATAAATATCAAAGACAAAATTTCAGGATTGTAAAAGATACACAATATCTTGCTCCTACTATAATCCCTACTCTCACACACATTTTTAACTCCTCCCTCTACTCTGGTACCTTTCCCTCCTCCTTCAAACATGTAACAGTTATACCATTACTTAAAACAGCAAGCTTGACCCTACCTGTCTTTCTAACTATCGACCTGTCTCCCTCCTGCCTTTTGCCTCTAAACTCCTTGAACGTCTTGTATTATCTCGCTTACTCCACTTTCTCAACACCTATTATCTCCTAGACCCTCTACAATCTAGCTTCCACACTGCTCACTCCACTGAAACAGCCCTCATTAAAATAACTAATGACCTCCATGCTGCCAAAGACAGAGGTCATTACACTCTGCTCAAATTACTCAACCTCTCTGCAGCATTTGACACCATGGACCACCCTCTTATCCGTCACATTCTCCATACTCTTGGTATTCGTAACAAAGCTCTATCCTGGATCTCCTCTTACCTCTCCCATCGTACTTTCAGTGTCTCTTTTGCTAACATCACCTCCTCCTCTATTGATCTCTCTGTGGGGGTACCCCACAGAGGGGCTCTGTCCTGAGACCTCTTCTGTTTTCTCTGCACACACTTTGTCTAGGTGACCTAATCACATATCTTGGGTTTAAATATCACATCTATGCCGATGACACACAAATTGACAAATTTGGTCTGCTGTGCAGACCAAAGTCTCAGAATGCTTCTCTGCGATATCATCCTGGATGGCCCTTCACCGACTTAAACTTAACATGGCAAAAACAGAGCTCCTCATATAGTACTTCCTCCCAAACCTGGCGCTAATACCTCCTTCCACATTACTGTTGGAACTACCATCATTCACCCAGTAGCCCAAGCACGCTGCCTAGGAGTCACACTCGACTACTCTCTCACATGCTCCTCTCAGATTCAAAACATATCTAAAACCTGTCACTTTTTCCTCCGCAATATTACAAAGGTACGTCCTTTCCTCTGTTGCTCGACTGCCAACACTCTGACTTATGCCCTCATTCTCTCCCGTCTCGATTACTGTAACCTCCTGCTGTCTGCCCTTCCTGCCTCTCACCTGTCTCCCCTACAATCTATCCTATACGCTGCTGCCAGAATTACTCTACTCTTTTCTAAATCTGTCTCAGTGTCTCCTCTACTGGATTCCTATCAAATCCCGCACTCAATTCTCCTCCTCACTTTTAAAGCTTCTGCCCCTCCTTATATCTCAGCCATAATTTCTCGCTATGCATCATCGCGACTCTTGTGTTCTGCTCCAGGATGTTTTCTCTCTAACCCCTTTGTATCTAAAGCCCTCTCCCGCCTTAAACCTTTCTCACGGACTGCCCCACACCTCTGGAATGTCTTTCCCTTCAATACCCGACTAGTACCCTCTCTATCCACTTTTAAGACCCACTTGCTTAAAGAAGCATATGAGTAGCACTGTGGCTAATACTATATACATGATACATAAAGCTTGGCCCCCTGCAGACGCACTTACCAGAATGCCCTCCTACTGTCTCTGTACGTTCTTCCTACCTACCAATTAGATTGTAAGCTCTTCAGAGCAGGGACTTCTCTTCCAAAATGTTACTTTATTGTCTGAAGCACTTATTCCCATGATCTGTTATTTATATGATTGTATTACTACTGTGAAGCGCTATGTACATTAATGACGCTATATAAAGACATATATACTGTATATATGTATATACATATGTAACTGTTTCATACGCCCATAATATATATTTTCTTTAACTGTGCACGCAATATCTTGTATATAATGTATACCCTGTTCATTTATGTAACTGTATTTGTAACCAAGTATTATTTGTTTTACTCTGTGCCCAGGACATACTTGAAAACGAGAGGTAACTCTCAATGTATTACTTCCTGGTAAAATATTTTATAAATAAAATAAATAAATATACAATATGTAAGGCATAATAGCAAAAGCACATGACAAGCAAAGTGTGTACATAGTGTTCAATGTGCAGAACAAGAATAAAATACCAAATAATAAAGTAAAACGCGCATGTAGTTAAATTCATAATAGCCAGCTAGGAACATAGAGACAATGTTAGATCAAATCCATGAAACATACGTCCAGACACAGTAAAGAGGTCTGGTAGAGCTATGGGGAAGCTGTAAATATCCCCTAAGACTCAATGGTACTGTTGCTGTTCATAGAAAACAAGGAACCACTCTGGCATCTATGTCACATACAGTAGACTGTAGAGATTGGCAACAGAATTCATCATGTCAGGGTAGGGTATACTAAAGGACACACGCAGTCCCCTGGCACCCATTGATTGATTGGTGATTCACTATAGCAGATATATTGTGATACCCAAGTCCAGATTTTTTATTTAGCAGACATTGCTACAACCATAAATGTGTGGAATATAGTACCGCAATGATAGGCAGAAAAAGTCCGTCTCTGATAGCCAGAGAGGCTAGACCCATCCAAGAGTGTAGAGTATTCAAGTTATTTATAGTCCGCACTCATCCAGTGGGTAGAGATCCTCCTATAAGTTGGAAACTGTACCATGTACGTAATATAACAGAATTCATCACGCCATAAGAGCACAAAATTAGAGAAAACAGGAAAGTTTCAATTCCTCATTGAGTCCTCTTGGAGTCCATGTGTTCTAAGTGAAAAACAAACATACTTCCAATTACAGAAGAAGTGTTTTCTTATCCCCTCCTCGCCTAGGCACATGGTGAGAGATCAACATTCAGTAGAATGTTGCCAAGGAGTGACCCCTTTCACGAAAATGTCTTGCTACTTGCTACTGGCTGGAACTTGGACTCTTCCCATTCCAGTGGACTGGTCAACGCTTCTATGATTGCTAATCTGCATAGCTTGATCTTTTGCATAATGTTTTGTCTACGTAGTAGAGGCCACACAGGCACTTCATAAAGTATACTACAAATTTAGTGCCACAGTTCATGAAGTGGTTGATCTTGATCCTTGCGCCATTATGGGTGTGCATATAGAACTCGTCAGTTACCAAAAATTGGCAGACAACACATACATGGCATTTGAATACACCAGAGGGCCTAGTGAGCCATTGGGCAGCACTATGATACTTATTAATAGGGTCAGCCTGTATAAGACTGTAACCTACTGTATGCTCCTTCCCCTTATGAAGCAAAAAGAGTGGAGGTTAAGTGACAAATTGACTTATCATTGTGTCGCTTGCCAATATTTGGAAAAACTAACATTTATATGACTGGACAGTGAGTCTGGAGGTTTATCAACACATCCTCTAAGGAGATCCAAACATATTAGTCACATGCACCCTTTGCAAGGTAGAAGAAACTTCATTGGGGTCAATTTCTCCTATCAATTAATATATTAGCCATTTCATGCAAAGCGGAGGCCCAGACTTGCTATATCACTAGTATTACAGAATACTCTTAGCAGCTGGGAATATGGCAGTCCACGTTTAACTGAATAGAAAATACTGTATGTGTGAGTAGTGATTCTGTTATCAGGTATGGTGTTCTAGTTTTTTTTTCCCCCCAAAAGTGTCGCCTTGGGAAGTTCAACCATTCTACCTAAAAAGACTGTCATGATTAGGAACATTTTAGAGAAATACATTACGGAATCAAGGATGCCTTTCTTTTCAAAGTAAGTGGTCTCCTCTATTTCAGGTATGTATAAAAAGCTCAGGAAACCTTTATCTTTCAAGACAAGTGGATATTTCTAAAATCCCACTGAGATAAAAGATACCATTGCCAGGGTCTCATGTGAAGTTTGGCATTTGAAATTGTTTAGTTAATAGCTGCCATCAGCCCTTTTGCTAGAACTTGCATTGTTACTACTGTAGATCTTTTTTCTTTCTTAAGGAATACAAATGTTACTGCTGCAGCAGCTTGATAATACAATCTATTAGTGGACTTGTACAAAGTCAACAAAAACGGATGAATACATTGCACATATTAATGCGTTAATACTAAAAAGAATCCGGATGAAGAAAACGGAGCACAGCAGCAAAAAAGTGAAGGGGCTACAGGAAATGAACTAAAATCATCTTTATTGGAGCAGTAGCAGTATGTCCCAGAAAAAAAACTCTTACGCATTTCACGCTATTGATAGCGTGAAATGTGTAAGAGGTTTTTTCTGGGACATGCTGCTACTGCTCCAATAAAGATGATTTTAGTTCATTTCCTGTAGCCCTCTTCACTTTTTTGCTGCTGTGCTCCGTTTTCTTCATCCGGATTCTGCTTATCACTACGTGAGGCACGCCACAGAAGACAACAGACTGTGAGAAACATCAAGTTTTCACTGCATTGGTTGTGATTATGGGAGGATACCTTATTGTCTATAGCAGGATCGCTTAGCTCCAAGTAGATAGTCCACTATAGGAGGATTACCGGACAATACTGTTTCATACCCATACAGTAGTCATGTGTTTTTTCTACCAGGACTTTGTGTGTACACATACCTCCCTTCATGGTGAGCAACACTCCTGCATTTGGTTATTTACCTCCACCCACCACACTGTTATGATTATCCTTTCTTCAAGCAAGCTTATACCGTTGGATACCTATATCAGTTCTGATACTGATTTATCCTTGTAACCTTGTTCTAGCAGCACCGACATATGGAACATTGTTCTGTTGTTATATTAATACTAAAATGAACAGGACATTACAAATTCTACTGTGTGTGTGCTTGCGTTTGTCACAGATATCAAAATGAAGAAAGTACTGTACAACAGGTTATCTATACCAATGGTCATAAATTTGGACTTTACCCAGTTGGTTACATTCACAGACAGACACAGTCACCTATTAGATGCTGATTCCTCCAGGGTCACATAGAGACTACTTCTTAAAAACAATGGCCATCTCTATTTCAAAAGCGCAATCAGAAAATATTCCGTTGGCGTGGGTATTTGGCTTAATCCAGGACCAGGGTCAAGATTTATGCAGCACCTCAGAGCATTAGGAAAACGGCGCCTGGATAAAAATCCATTGGATGACTGGCAAGAGAGCCAGGATCAGGCCAATCCTGCCAGAGGTGTCCACCAGCACCCTCTTCTATTGCTGTTGACCTGTCGGCTGGAGCACGCACCACGGGGGACTACCCATCAATTTGATTCATTTCGATGGAGGACTACGGAGGTTTTCCAGGAACATGAGTTCTATTGGTATATGTGTTGTATATCTTACTAATCTCCGGGGACCTGCAGACTAGTGCGAACGTTTCAGGACTTTGGAGTGGTCAAGGGGAGGTTTGTTCCGCTTGCATTGGGCTCACGAGTGTACAGCACTTTCGTTGTTACAAGACTTTATCCACAGTCCTATCTCTGTACCTGATTGGAGCATCGGCTCTGGACTCATACCCTCTTCCAAGTTATCCCTGATCATTAGCAGAGGTCTTTCATACATTTTAGACAATGTGGAAATATGTAAAGAGATCTCATGTATCTGAAGAAGATGAAGAGAAGAGTGCCGATAATAGTGTTGAAAGTGAGGTTAGTAAGAATACTGATCAGCCAAGTTCAAGTACCGAAGGGCGGGAAATGACAAATACAAAAAAAATCGTCTCTACAGTCAAAGTTGTTTAGCAAAGGGTTTTACATGGACTGGAGATGAAGACTATCCGACTCGGTTGTGCATTGTTTGCAGGAAAAAGCTAACAAATAAAGCGATTGTCCCGGCTAAATGAAATAGACATTTTTCTTCTAATCACAGTAATTTGTCAAATAATTCTGCTGACTACTTTAAATGGCTTTTGGATTTACAAGGAAAACAGAGTAAGCTATATGAGAAAAAAGTAACTGTTAGTGAAAAACCTCAAGAAGACAGCTACTTATTAGCTGAGCTTATTGCAGAAAAAATGAAAAGTCACACTGCCGTTGATAATCTAATAATGCCTGCCCGTGAAATCATAGCAAAAAAAATGCTAGACAAAGAAGCTGTAAGTGAAGTAGCGAAGATTCCCGTATCTAATAGTACTATTAGTAGGCGTGTAGATGATATGTCACAAGATATTTTAGAGGTTCTGTCTAAAACACTAAAAAAATTGTAATTTCCCGATCCAAGTCGATGAGTCTACAGACATAACAAGTAAAGCTCTACTGTTGGCATTTGCAAGATTTGAGTACAATGGAGAAATAATTGAAAAGTTTCTTTGTTGCAAGGAACTTAAGCAAACTTGTCGTGGGCAAGATGTGTGCAACATGTCTTCTTATTTAGAGTCTCTGGGTTTATCGTGGGATCGTTGTGTTGGAATATGCACAGATGGCGCCCCCTCAATGATTGGCTCAATAAAGGGATTTGTTACTCTTGTCAAAGAAATTTTTTTTATTACGACCCACTGCTTTCTTCATAGGGAAGTTCTTGTTTTTAAAAGGATTGGAGGAGATTTGAAACATGTTCTTGATACAGCTATTAACACATTTAACTTTATTAAGCAGCGTCCACTGAAGTTCCGCATGTTTGTAAAAATTTGTGAAAACATGGGAAAAGACCACATGACTCTTCTTCTACACACCAAAGTTAGATGGCTTTCAAGGGGAAAAGTGTTGACACGCATATTGAACTACAGTAGCGGCCAGGCTGACTCTAATGCGGCTGCCCCCGCAGTTTAAAAATAGCGCGGGCGGCGCGCGGGCTGTCTTCGGCCGAAACCCGGCCGGTTTTCCCGCGCCATTAGCGCTTATCTATTGAAGCGACCGCCACGCAGGAAACTCCGTTTTTAAACAGAGAACAGACCCGCGGCTAGCTCGCTACGCTCCCGGCCAGCTTTAGAATGAGCTTAGCCGGGACAGTACGAGAGCAGCTCCAGATTTACTACAGAGAAAACAATAAAAGTTTTATTTTCCAACTATCTTGAAGACGAATCGTGGCTGCTGGAACTAGCATACCTGGCAGATATTTATGAACAGAATATGATAGGGGAACCCCGCTGCAGCTCAATACTGTAGTAAGTGAAGAGTCGCAAAGGTAGGGAACGGTGCTGTTGACTAATTTAATATGAATAAACCAAGGAGAAAAAGTAAACCAACTACTAGCACTCATATTCCCTGTGCTGAGTGATTAATGTAGTAATATAACATTAATCTTTATTGATCATAGATATTAAAATAATGGGGATTAAAATAACAGACAGAGGATACACACTCGGATCCGATGTCGAGTGCATATGGTGCACTGAATCCAAAACTAAAATGGGACTATTGAGATGTATTAGATCAATAGTCCCTAAGGGTCTGGTATGCAGATTGCCCTTACAAAACGGACAACCACCATGAAGCAATTATGTCGCTGATTTACGACCATATGGAATCTGTGGCTGAAAAGCTTGCCAACTACTTCCCTTCTTTGTCATCGGAAGAGTATGATTGGGTCAGGAACCCTTTCACAGACTATTCAAGCAGCTCAGAAAACGTATTCAGCCTCCAGGAAGAAGAACAATTGGCTGAACTAAAGTGTGATCGCACACTAAAAATTAAATACAGGCGGTCCTTGGTTATCCAACGGAATCCGTTCTGGAAGTAGTTTTGGATAGTGAAACCGTTTTAAATTGAGTCCCATGTTAATCAGTGGCGGTGAGCGTTGGATAACGCATTCCGGCATCGAAAACGGCCCATAGGGTTGCATTGTAAAGCGTTGGATATGGCATTCGTTGTAAAGTGAAACCTTGGATAGCGAGTACTACCTGATAATGAACAATAGATGTGTTTTGGATATCAGTGAAAACAGAGTTTCCAGCCATCTCCCAGAAAGCTATAAACATATTGCTACAATTCTAAAACGTCGTACTTGTGTGAGCAAGCATTTTCATGTTTAACGAATATAAAAACCAAACAGAGGAATAGACTGTTGTCTGTGGAAGAAGAACTTCGTGTGTGCCTATCAAAGCTGTGACCACGGATTAAGTTATTGTGTTCAAAAAAGCAAGCCCAAGTTTTACATTAAATTAGAAGACAATTAGGATCAATGTTATTCTATTGAAACTTGTATTATTTTCAATTGTGAAAGTATAATAAAACTTTAAAATGTAACTTGTTTTTTCGTTAACGACTTTATAAAAAAAAACATTGTTTATTCAAAAGTATGAGTTAATTATTATTTATTAACCCTACTGCTTTACATGTTTATTTTGTGATTTACTCCTGTCGAACCTAATATGTGTCATCCAGATAGGAGTTCCCCCGAAATTTTACGAAATACTTTAACAACTTTAACTTCCTCCAAACAAAAAAGGTTGGGAATCCCTGCCTTAATTCATAAATCGCATACTGCACAGGGGGAGGGATAGACTTCAGTCAGATACATTCCAGGATGCACTGCTTTTAAGTAAAAAACACTCTTGCTTTATCCGTTGTAACACCGCCGGAAGAAGAGATCAGTGTATCTCGAAAGCTCGCCCAAATAAAAGCAATTAGTTAGCCATAGAACGGTTTTGTCTATTCGTTTTTGATTATTAAGCTCGGCTAACACGGTATAGATACCCACACACACACACACACACACACACACACACACACACACACACACACACACACACACACACACACACACACACACACACACACACACACACACACACACACACACACGCTTTTCGCCATTATCACCTAGCATACAGCGCTTCCACTGCAGCAAGGGATTCTGGGAAATTACATGCAAATTACAATTATTAATGAGTCATTAATCGCATACGGCACAGGGGGGTGGGATAGGCTTCAGTCAGATACTGTACATTCCAAGATGCACTGTTTTTAAGTAAAAACCTTTCTCGACTTATCCATTGTAACACTGCCAGAAGAAGAGATCAATGTATCTCGAAAGGTCGCACAAATAAAAGCATTTCGTCAGTCACAGAACGGTATCGTCTATTCGTTTTTGAGATATATATATATATATATTTATATATGAAATATCTCATAGGTATTGATAGGCTGCTAATTTAATGAGCAGAGAAACTGCTTCAGAAGACTTATAGTAATTGTATATTAGATATGAGTGGTCCCATTAAATTTGACAGCAGAAATGCCCTGACTGCTGCTGCTGATGCATTGTACCAATTAGTACCTCACTTATTAGATTTGAAAAAGGAATCATCATGAAAGCTCATTTTGCTAAATAAGTAACCAAAGAGAAGATGCAAATATCGGTCATGTAAATCATGAGGAGTGTTTAAAGCAAAATAAAGATTTAATTAAGTGATACTTATATTTAAAGGAGCCCAGGGAAGTACTTTTAACATCACTAACAGATGTGCAGATGCAGCACTATGGTTGGTCACGCTGCCATCCCAAAATCCGCTGTAGCACCGTTTTTTTCTTCATCTGCTCCCGGAGTCCCAGTAAGGAGACTTAATGGCCCATCGGGATTAACACAGCGGGGGGTCTCTGTGTCTGAATGGGACTCGCGCTGTGTGAATCCTACCAGGCTGCACCAGTCTGTAAGAGATGCACAGTAAGAGTGAGACTGAATCAGTCTCTCTACCTGCGCGCCTCTAATAGGAGATCGCACGGCTTTTATTTTAATGTAATAAAACAGTATTGAAGCAGGGGGTATCTGCAGCTGAATCACATTCATTTCAGGTCTGGGGATCCCCTGCTTCTTGAGTTACAGGCCCCGGTATGGGGTGCCGGTATGTCCCTGCATTGTTTAAATGTCCCGGTCACGTGGGCCGTGACGCGGGAGAATTTAAACATGGCTGATTCAGTCTCTCTCTTACTGCGCGTCTCTTACAGAAAGGTGCAACCCGGCAGGATTCACACAGCGCGAGTCCTATTCAGACGCATGGACCCCTGTTGTGTTAATCCCGATGGACCATTACGGACTGCTAGGCGGTGCAGCGCGGGCTGTCAAGGCATGGCACACTGTGCACCAGCACATTCTCTGCAGCCGTGCAACCGACCGTCGCACTGCATCTATATTGAACCAGATGACTGGAGCACAAATGTAGCCCCACTTCACAAAAGTGGAGTTTAACATATAGAATCTAGCAACAAATCGTATTTATTGACTGGGTGAATAAGATAATATATCATTGTTAAGCATTAGATGTAGCTTACCAATATTTTACTGAAGCCGGTGACACTATCACACATACAGTAGAAGACTGATAAACCAGATGCAATGTCTGGGATAAGGTTGGAAGGTGGTTAAATGAATAAACCAAACCAAAATATCTAGAAATATACCTAAGAAGCATACATTGATTATTTTATTTACTTAATCAATATAACACGTGAATTATTTAAATAATTAAATATTATGAAATATATATATATATATATATACAAAGATTATGATAGTGGCTAAGATCTATAAAGACCAGATATATCATATCTGTATGTGTCGATATGTAGAACCAGAAGCATTTACAATTAATATGAATTTAAACCAAAAAAATGCTTAAGCTCCCAGTCTGTATTCATACCCACTGGAGCAAGAGCTCCAAGAGTATACTGTATAACCAGTACATGTCTCTGCGATTAAGTATGGCTTCTCTAGTGGAATAAACTGTGATCTGTATTGGGATCCGAGTTCAAAGATGTGGGAAAGACAAAAGGAAATCCTAAATATTAAATAAAATCAAATTATCTAATGGGGTCTGATGTTTCACACACAATGTGGGCCAAATGGTTCTTATCTACCATCAGTTTTTGTTTTTTTTCTATGTTTGCAGCAGTCTTTAATATTGTCGAAGATGGAGCCCCTGATTGAGTCATCTGTACTGAAGCAGGGATATCCTGAAAACCTGACTTGCTGGTGGTTTTTGAGGACTGGAGTTGCCCACCCCTGTCCTCGACCAAGAATTTTGGGAAAGTGTAATGTGCATTGTGTCATGTACAGATCAAGTGTTAACACCAATGTTACGAAGTGCGGCCTCAGAGATAAGTAGTAATTAACCATGGTGTATCCTTTTATATCAGATGGACCAATGTGTAGCTTTTAAATGATAAATTGTTTAAGCAAAAGAAGCACAGAATTAAGTGGTAAATTGAAGCAGATACCCCGATTCCAAATCAATGGTGGATTACTATTTAATAGACCTTAAAATCAAAGGTCACATTTCCCACACATCCAGGTACCGTTTATGCATGCTAAAAAGAGTTCAACAGGTGTTATTAGTTGAAGTATATCTTCTTCCCGCACTCTACAAAAACAATTTGATATATACAGATAGTTCAAAACTGTGCCAAACAGATATATTGGGGTTAAAAAAAAAAAAAAAAAGAGTTAAGAAATCTATTTTAGAGCACAGCATTTAGGGGGAAATAATTGTCTAATCTTTACTTATATTAAGGTTATATTAGTTCCAACGTTAAAGTAATTCGGGGTTTGAAAATAATCATCAGTACTCAAGCCTCGAGTCCAACTTCAAATGAAGGCTAAAGAAATAATTTCCTATTACACTCTACTCTGGTTAATGACAAAAAAAAGATGGCTTTGTTTTGAATTCATGAACTGTCCCTCTATGAAATTAGTTGTTTGTTTAAGGAAAGGCTATTTAGTTACTTGGCAGGATGGTGGGTTATAGGCATTTGCATCATTTATGTTTCATTTAAATAGAAGAATTACAATGTAGGTTGATTAGCAATAGCCAGAGGGTGAGATTTACAAGGGTCACGTATTGCTTTCAAACTACAGGTTTAAATACAAGCAATTTTCCCAGAAAAGGTGTTGAGAACATCAATTATCCCATTTTGCTGTACGGTGGGTTTGCTTTTAGAAAAAGACCAAACATGCTAGTTGCTATGGTGAGTAATTACCAGTTATTTTGCAAATCAATGATAAATTATATGCAAGCTATATAAATGACCCTATATAAATCACACTAAACAGTAAAACACTACTCGACAATTTTCTACCCACCACATGCTTGTGCTCAGAACTGAACAAGCACCATTTCTACCGCTTTTACTGTTTGCTTCATAGGTTTCACAATATATGGCTGAAGGCCTAAACTGAGAAAGAAAAAAACCACTATAGTATACAACACACACACACATATATATATATTAGTTATACGTTACCGTTCCAAGGATTGGTAAACAAGAGACAGCACTCAATGTTGAAAATCAAAGTGTATTAGTGAAAGCAAAAATACATCCAGAAACCCAACGTTTCGGTCCTACAGAATGGGACCTTCCTCAGGGGTATACAATATATATATATAAAAACAATTTTTATTTTGCTAGAAATTAGTTAGAACTGTATTCTACATAATGCTGAAACTATTCCAGTCATCAGGGCTGAGTTACAAAGCAGTACTTTAAAAACACTTTTAGTTATCAATATTTTTTTTTTAAAGCTAGAAATGACTGCATAATTTTACAATTAAAGGTCACCAGTATGAAAAACTAATCACGGCACAATTTACATGGAATATCTCTAAGGAGCTTATAAATGAATGAAACTTTTCATCTGAACTACCAGATACAGTATATAAATAAAAAAAAATGTATGCACAGATTCATAGAACAGAAAGATCCTTAGCCATGTACTGAAAGTCCATTACATTAACACAGTGGTTTTACATGTCTAAGGGAAGTTTAAAAGGTTTGTCCTGAAGCAGTTTTAATATAGCTGCTTACTCAGTAACTTGATAAGAACACCAATTAAAAGCCATGTCCTCGACTACCATGAAGAGGTGCAACTAAACCTTGGGAAAGTATTTCATGCTGTGAGATCACTTTTAATGTACCTAAAACAAGTAGAACATATTTACAATAAATAATTGGAGATAAAGAAGATCTTATTAATAACAAAATAATTGTAAAAATGTCAAAATCAACTTTTACGCCTCTGAGTGACTTCTTGATACAATTGTAGCAAAAATGTGCTGCTTTTAGCTCCAGAAACTCATGAGAAAAGCATTATGTGCCTACCAGATCAGCCTGACGTTTACAAGCCTATAGAAAGTCACATTACCAGGGCAGTCCAGTTACAGGGATCCCATTTACTCAGGCTATACAATACTAAAATACATATATATGTCAAGCCCACTTCAACTTTCTGTGCAAAGACATGGATAACCCCGAGCTTTTTCAATGGCGGTGTTGTATTGTACTTTGTACAGAAGAGAAAAGATAAGGCAAATGGTTTAAACGGAAACGAATGAGATGAAAATGCAAGTCATTTCCCAGTTAATATATCTCCATTATGTCTTCAGCCCCCTCTACGGCTTTATCTAGCATGTTTTTATGACACAAACAATAGTTTAAACAGTCATGACATGAATCTGCTCTAACAATCTCCACAATGAGTTATTGATGGAAGCACGTAAAAGTCAAGGTCATCCTAGGCTACCGTACTGTACGCAAGGGTCCTATGGTTAACTACAAATCAAAGGAAAGTCAAAGGATAAATGTCATGTAAGTTATCACACCAACAGAAAATAAATTACGCATACAAACTCCGAACTGTATTTCATTCTGAACATATAATCAATTTAAAGGAATTCAAAGGCATCTGGATAGAAGATGCCGTTGCTACAACTGAATACACATCTGTTAATCGTGTTGCTCAACTAAAATTCTTAATTTGTAATGTTCTGTAAAACTGGTTGCTAGCACAAATTCACACAAGAGCCATAATGAGATATGAAATGTACATTAGCAATGTTCCAGGAAGTGGCGATTAATTTAGTGCGATTTAATAGTGGTGACGCGGCTATAACGTTATGGATTCATGATCTAGAATTCCCGAAGTGAAGCCAATCTCCTATTATACAAAATGTATATATTTTTTTTTTTAAGTTCGGATTTTGACCCATATTTTTCATGCGCCAGTTAACTAGAAAATTATAGAACCTGAAGAGCCCAGATAAAATGCATCAAGGGGATTAGAATAACACAGACTTCCCCTCACTCTGGCAACAGTTAGATGATCCTTGAATGCAAAATAAGGAGTTTCAAACCATTGAAAAATGAGGACCTCTGAATCTTTTATTTTGCTAACTAATCATTAGAGAACTGGAAACTGCCGGGACTTTGGCTGCTGGGTATGTGGCAGGCTACACACAGCACATTTTTTAATTTTGCACAAGCTGGACTGCTTCCCAGCCTTGCATTGATTTGTGGACCACTGCTTAAGCCACCCGCAGCGTAATTAAATATTAAGCCCCACGTTGATTTATGCAGAGTCGTGCTAAGAGGATTACTCGACAAACTAAGAGTAGCTTTTACATATCTTCTGGTAAAATGAACATTTCAGTATCATCAAGCACATCTTCTCCCAAGAATTCTTAATACTCATTTGTGTACGATCTGCCCGCACACTTATATTTGAGTATCTCTTTTCTTATGCATCCCAACCAGTACAATGCGAGAGGCCAAGACTAGGCATCTGAGTTATGGCTTTAAAATACATTTGTGAAGAATCCATTTATATGTGCAGTACCGCATAAGCCCTTAATAAGCTTCTAACATCAACATGCACTGTGTATTAAAATTGGCAATGAGCTCAATAATTTGCACATTGGATGACTCGTAGCACTGTGAATACATTATTTTTTCTATTCAGAGGCTTTTAGACCTACTGCACTTTGAGAAGCATTTTAACAAACTAAAACATTTGTAAATAAGTGTTGCACAGTATATTTCTCAAATAACAAACAAGTATTGTATATACGTAGTGCGAATTACCTTGTTTTTCTGTCTATCATCTCTTAGGCTGAGTCCATAGAGACCGCAGCCGTACTACGAGCGCCATCCGGGGGCGTGTCTATGGTCGGGCCAGTGACGTCCCGAAACTGGTTCGCCCTCATTGGGCGAACCGCTCACGTGACCGGCCCTCCGCTCCCCTAAGCGCTAAAACTAAAAAAAAATTGTCTGCTACGCCTCCGCACGCCTGCGGAAGCGTGCGCGAGCCCCGGCTAATGCCGCTCTCATTGCGGCTGCAGGGGCTCACTGACAAGCGTGAGCGCGGATCAGTGGCTAAGCGCTGACCATGCCCGCGGCCTTAGATTAAAACCATACTACTTGCTACCAGGCTTACGGTTTTCTATTTATTGTACCTGTGCTGTACAGGAATGCAACACCAGGAATGAAATGCATGCACGCTTGAAGTAAGCAGGCTACTGGTCTGCCACAGTCTCATAAAAGGGCTTAACCACTCCAGGAAGGCAAAATAGCTAGTCTGCCGCTATGCATATAAAAGTGGGGATAAACAAAGAAGCTAGAACAGCTTAGAGTTGATAAAAAGAACAAACCTATCCATATTAACCCCTTAGTAGCCAAATCAGACGTACGCATATTCATTCCCTAAGAGAATAAATAATAGGACAGGGAGGAGAGTATGGGAGAGGCAAGGCAGACACACAGATAGTCAAACTCGCTATTAACTTCATGTTTCAATATTTACCAAGCTACTGTATGGTAAGAATACTGCCCCAGTGTCGGCTGTTCACTTTATCTCCCTGTGCCTTAAAGCTGCAGTTCAGGCTCCCGTTTTTTTTTTTTTTTAGTTTTTTTTTTTTTTTTAGTTTTTTTTTTTTAACTTCAATAGTTTAATGTGGGCAATCTCTACTTACCTAAAAAACTGCATAGCTGCCGGTCAGTTCATTCTCCGTCTATTGATCGGCAAAGTTTGGCGACATCTTTAAATATGGGGAATGTAAATCGTTGCTATAGGAACAAGCATGCTTGTTAAAATAGAATACAAGAAAATTGGTCTTTCAAAGTTGTTGTTTTTTAAAACAGAAAATCTTAAAGTATTTTTTCTTACTACAGAACTGATTTATTAAAAAACACACACATGCAGGATATTGACTGAACCAAATTTAAGGCACCAAATTTAAGGCACCAAATAATAGATTGCATGCTGTTCAGCACAGACACGCATTATTTCTGGAAAATTCAATGAAGGACATTGAAGAAGGCAATCCAAAGACCCGAATAACTGCCACGGGTGCACATTCAATGACTTAATACGGTATGTTAGAGGTCTAGAATTATAAAATCCACAGGCACTCCTCCAATGGACTTAAACAAAGGGGGTTTCATGAATCAACTATAATCATTTGGGCCCCCACACAGGAGTTTTTCATGACAAAAAGGAATTAAACCAAAATTCTCTGTTCATTGTGAGCGATATAATAAAAGTATTATTATTTCCAAGAGGCAAAAATGATGTCAACAAACTGTACATACATATCTGTCTAGGGTGACCAGATTTTCAAAATGAAAAACAGGGATACAGTAAAAAATTATTTATAAACCAAATTACATCATGTGACGCACCCCGTTGCCATGACAACGAGACACTGACATCAGGCGGTGACATGTTGCCATGACAATGTGGCATCACGTGATGCCTCGGCGCCATAATGCGTCCCGTTGTCATGACCCACACACACCCAGTGCCACTGACCCACACCCAGAGCCACTGACCCACACACACACACACCCACCCACACACTCACAGAGCCACACACACACAGAGCCACGCACACACACTCACAGAGCCACGCACACACACTCACAGAGCCACGCACACACACAGTCTCAGAGCCGCACACACACAGTCTCAGAGCCGAACACACACAGTCTCAGAGCCACACACAGTCTCAGAGCCACACACACACACAGAGCCACACACACACAGAGCCACACACACACAGAGCCACACACACACACAGAGCCACACACACACTCACAGAGCCACACACACACACTGACAGAGCCACACACTCACAGAGCCACACACTCACAGAGCCACACACTCACAGAGCCACACACTCACAGAGCCACACACTCACAGAGCCACACACTCACAGAGCCACACACTCACAGAGCCACACACTCACAGAGCCACACACTCACAGAGCCACACACTCACAGAGCCACACACTCACAGAGCCACACACTCACAGAGCCACACACTCACAGAGCCACACACTCACAGAGCCACACACTCACAGAGCCACACACTCTCAGAGCCACACACTCTCAGAGCCACACACTCTCAGAGCCACACACTCTCAGAGCCACACACTCTCAGAGCCACACACTCACAGAGCCACACACTCACAGAGCCACACACTCACAGAGCCACAAACACAAACTCACAGAGCCACACACACACTCACAGAGCCACAAACACAAACTCACAGAGCCACACACACACACTGACAGAGCCACACACACACAGAGCCACACACTCACAGAGCCACACACTCACAGAGCCACACACTCACAGAGCCACACACTCAGAGTCACACACTCACAGAGCCACACACTCACAGAGCCACACACTCACAGAGCCACACACTCACAGAGCCACACTCTCACAGAGCCACACACTCACAAAGAGCCACACACTCACAAAGAGCCACACACATACAAAGAGCCACACACACACACACACACCCACACACACAGCCACACACACACACACACAGAGACACACACACACACACACACACACACACACACAGAGACACACAGAGACACACACACTCACAGAGCCACACTGTAGAGGGAGAGGGGGATAAGCCCGGTATTAAAGTAGTTGCACCCCATATGGCCACCCCTGACCTCACTTAGGAGGCAAGGGGTTAACTGGACTGCAGTCCAGTAATGTGTTTGTTACCCTGCTTCAGCACCCAAATGTGTATTCCCCTGTAACCAAGTATTTCCCCCATTCTGGTGTCTGCACCAACACTCACACTGGGATTTGTTCGGGAGGAGAAGGGTTAATAGTTAGGAAGTGATTATAGCCCTTTGTTCAATTTTCCCGCCTTTGCAGGCTCCATTTTGCAGCTCTCCCTAGGTCGCCATTCCAGCTCCATATAATCCTATGGCGAATCCGGCGATCTGGGCCCGTTTCAGTAGAAGACCTGCAGGTGGCTCCCGAGAGGAGGAGCGGCGGTTCCCCATTGTAAGTCAATGGAGCCATTCATTTCAATGGGGATTCCTCAACGCCAGCCTCCAGAAACGGGTTGGCAGCCATCAAAACCGCAGACCCCAGAAGCGGATACAATATCTAAAAAAGAGCTTTTGATCACACTAGGTCAAGTTCAAATACAATTGGCGTGGGAAACTTAGGTTCTAGGGCACCCAGGAATAAAATTATTTTTGCCCCTAGACCCTAGGAACCCCCACGCTCTACCAGCACCGGGTCCGAGAATTAAGGACCCCCGTAAAGGGTCGCGCCATTGACCCTAATGGCGGAGGTAAGAGCCGCGAAGGAAAACGGCTAAGTCGGAATGGGCAGAAATCCAGAACCCATAACTCCGGTTCTGTTCAACCTAGAGGGCTGAGATTCGGCCACCATGTAGTCATAGTTCCGGCAGGATTGCATGGCAAATACCGACCCTCTCGGGGCAACAGAACGGAGTCAGGGTAATTGCAAAGTTTGGGTTTCTGCCATTGACTTGCATGGCGGAAAAAAGCCTCGTGTTCCAAAAGGGCTTTCAAACTGTAATTTTGTATCTCCGGTCCGGTGGGTCGCAGCGAGCTGAAACTTGGCCACCATGGAGAGACGGCCTTGAGGGTCTGGCAAGTTTCGGCCCGCTCGGCCCAGCCGAACGGATTATTTATTTATATATATATATATATATATATATATATATATATATATGTATTAAGAACTGAACAGTATTTCAAAGCGGGGATAAAAACCCGCGAAAGGTACTGGCTCTGTTTAATGTAAATACTCAGGGGGGCGACCCATTGTCTACAACAGACCCCCTAATCAAAGGCTCAACCACTCTGGCTGTATTGATTAGGGTGGAGAAACGCAGGACTTGAGTGGTCTGTAAGTGCTATAATTCACACCTACAGACAAAGGGTTTCCCTGGCCAGATCCAAGTCTGGTAGACTTGTAGGCGCCCTGACTTTTGTGGGGGCTAAAGAAATAAGACCCCAAGGGCCAGAAGTACGCATGTGCCAACTAGCTGGGGGGCATGATCTAATAATGTTCCCACGCTAGCTGGCAAGGAAGGATTGGGTGCAGATAATTGTCCTCCAATGACTTACACTCAATGCCAAGGTATAGGACTGAAATCACATATAAACCAGTGTCAGCCATATGCCCAGTGTCTTCGATTTTACCAACTACTTGATGCCTGATTGCTGTATGAATTGCCAATCCTGTACCTGATGCTTCATTACCCAACCCCTAAGTAAGTGCTATATCTTGTCTGTTATTTGTATCATCTTGTGTGTTCACCTATTTAAGGAATAAACTATCTTTATTAAATCTAAGTTGTGTTAAATTCAACCCAGATAATTGTGTATATTATATCCTATCACAAGTTACCGTGACACACACACACTCACAGAGCCACACACACACACACACACAGAGCCACACACACACAGAGCCACACACACACAGAGCCACACACAGAGCCACACACACACACACAAACAGAGCTACACACACACACACACACACACACACACACACACACACACACACACACACACACACACACACACACACACACACACACACACACACACACACAGAGCCACACACACACACAGCCACACACACAGAGAGACACACACACACACACACACACACACACAGAACCACACACCCACACACACAGCACACACACTCACAGAGCCACACACACTCACAGAGCCACACACACTCACAGAGCCACACACTCAGAGCCACACACTCACAGAGCCACACACTCACAGAGCCACACACTCACAGAGCCACACACACAGCCACACACACATACCTTTACCTGCTCTGAGAAGGAAGCAGCTCAGTGTGCTCTGTCCTCCAACCAGTCACACACAGCCACACACACACACACTGACCCACAGAGCCACTGACCCACACACACACAC